>NW_026893875.1:0-310274 GCF_032452875.1 Bos javanicus
TGATCACGTGCCTGGTCATGCACTGATCACGTGGCTGATCATGCACACTAATCACGTGACTGATCATGCACTGATCACGTGGCTGATCATGCACTGATCCCGTGGCTGATCATGCACTGCTCACGTGGCTGATCATGCATGATCACGCAGCTACCATGTACTGGTCACATGACTATCATGCATGCACTGATCACGTGACTGATCATGCAGTGATCACGTGGCTATCATGCACTACTCACGTGGCTGATCATGCAATGATCATGTAGCTACCATGTACAGGTCACGTGAATGATCATACACCCATCAGGTGACTGATCATGCACTGATCACGTGGCTATCATGCACTGATCACGAGACTGATCATGCACTGTTCACGTCTATATCATGCACTGATCACATGACTGCCCATGCACTGATCACGTGGATGATCATACACTAATGTCATGTGACAGATCATGCACTGATCACGTGGCTGATCATGCACTGATACCGTGACTGAGCATGGACTGATCACATGACTATCATGTAGTGATCACGTGACTTAATGGCGCTGATCATGTGACTGATCATCGCTGATCATGTTGCTATCATACACTGATCATGTGCCTCTGGAGGCAATAAACAAAGAGCTGAGTAGGCACGAATCAAACAGTCAGCAGGCAATAATCATGGAACTCAGCTGTGAGGAATCATGCTGCTCAGCTGGCAATAATCAAGCAGCTGAGCAGGCAGGAATTACGCAGCACAGCAATTGTCAAGCAGATGACAGGCAGGAATCGTGCAGCTCAGCTGGCAATTGTCAAGCAGATGAGCAGACAGTAATCACGCAGCTCAGCAGGCCCTGATCACGTGACTGAGCATGCACTGTTCACGTGGCTGATCATACACTGATCACGTGATGATCATGCACTGATCACTTGGATATCATGCACTGATCACGTGGCTGATCATACACTGTTCACGTGTCTGACCATGCACTGATCACGTGGCTGATCATACACTGCTCACGTAACTGATCATGCACTGATCACGTGGCTATCATGCACTGATCACGTGGCTGAACATGCACTGTTCACGTGGCTGATCACACCTGTCACGTGACATATCATGCACTGATCACGTGGCACTCATGCACTGATCACGTGGCTGATCATACTCTGCTCACGTAACTCATCAGCACATCACGTGGCTATCATGCACTGCTCACGTGGCTGCGTCATGGAATGATCGCAGCTACCATATACTGGTCACGTGACTGATCATGCACAGATCACGTAAATGATCATGCACTGTTCACGTGACTGATCATGTACTGATCACGTGACTGATCATGCACTGATCACGTGGCTATCATGCACTGCTCACGTGGCTGATCATGCAACGATCACGTAGCAACCATGTACTGGTCACGTGACTGATCATGCACTGATCACGTAGTGATCCTGCACTGATCACGTGGCTCATCATGCACTGATCACGTGGCTGATCACACATGTATCACGTGGCTGATCATGCACTGATCACGTGGCTATCATGCACTGATCACGTGGCTGATCATGCACTGATCACGTGGCTGATCATGCACTGATCACGTGGCTATCATGCACTGATCACGTGACTGATCATGCACTGATCACGTGGCTGATCATGCACTGATCACGTGGCTGATCATGCACTGATCACGTGGCTGATCATGCACTGATCACGTGGCTGATCATGCACTGATCACGTGACTACGATCATGCACTGATCACGTGGCTATCATGCACTGCTCACGCTGGCTGGTCATGCAATGATCACGTAGCTGACCATATACAGGTCACGTGACTGATCATGCACTGATCACGTGACTGATGCACTGATCACGTGGCTATCATGCACGATCCACGTGGCTGATCATGCACTGATCACGTCTAGATCATGCACTGATCACGTGCCCATGCACTGTCACGTGACTGATCATGCACTGATCACGTGGCTGATCATGCACTGATCACGTGGCTGATCATGCACTGTATCACGTGACTGATCACGCGAGCTGATCACGTGACTGATCATGCACTGATCACGTGGCTATCATGCACTGATCACGTGGCTGATCATGCACTGATCACGTGGCTATCATGCACTGATCACGTGACTGATCATGCACTGATCACGTGGCTGATCATGCACTGATCACGTGGCTATCATGCACTGCTCACGTGGCTGATCAGGCAATGATCACGTAGCTACCATGTACTGGTCACGTGACTGATCATGCACTGATCACGTAATTGATCATGCACTGATCACGTGGCTGATCATGCACTGATCACGTGGCTGATCATGCACTGATCACGCTGATCATGCACTGATCACGTGACTGATCATGCACTGATCACGTGGCTATCATGCACTGATCACTTGGCTGGACATGCTGATCACGTGCCTGGTCGCACTGATCACGTGGCTGATCATGCACTGATCACGTGACTGATCATGCACTGATCTCGTGTCTGATCATGCACTGATCACGTGGCTATCATGCACTGCTCACGTGGCTGATCATGCGATGATCGCAGCAGCTACCATGTACTGGTCACATGACTGATCATGCACTGATCACGTGACTGATCATGCAGTGATCACGTGGCTATCATGCACTGCTCACGTGGCTGATCATGCAATGATCATGTAGCTACCATGTACAGGTCACGTGAATGATCATACACCCATCAGGTGACTGATCACTGCACTGATCACGTGGCTATCATGCACTGATCACGAGACTGATCATGCACTGTTCACGTCTATATCATGCACTGATCACGTGACTGCCGATGCACTGATCACGTGGATGATCATACACTAATCATGTGACAGATCATGCACTGATCACGTGGCTGATCATGCACTGATACCGTGACTGAGCATGGACTGATCACATGACTATCATGTAGTGATCACGTGACTTAATGGCGCTGATCATGTGACTGATCATGCGCTGATCATGTTTGCTATCATACACTGATCATGTGCCTCTGGAGGCAATAAACAAAGAGCTGAGTAGGCACGAATCAAACAGTCAGCAGGCAATAATCATGGAACTCAGCTGTGAGGAATCATGCTGCTCAGCTGGCAATAATCAAGCAGCTGAGCAGGCAGGAATTACGCAGCACAGCTGGCAATTGTCAAGCAGATGACAGGCAGGAATCGTGCAGCTCAGCTGGCAATTGTCAAGCAGATGAGCAGACAGTAATCACGCAGCTCAGCAGGCCCAGATCACGTGACTGAGCATGCACTGTTCACGTGGCTGATCATACACTGATCACGTGATGATCATGCACTGATCACTTGGATATCATGCACTGATCACGTGGCTGATCATACACTGTTCACGTGTCTGACCATGCACTGATCACGTGGCTGATCATACACTGCTCACGTGACTGATCATGCACTGATCACGTGGCTATCATGCACTGATCACGTGGCTGATCATGCACTGTTCACGTGGCTGATCACACACTGATCACGTGACTTATCATGCACTGATCACGTGGCTGACTCATGCACTGATCACGTGGCTGATCATGCACTGCTCACGTGAACTCATCGCACTGATCACGTGTGCTATCATGCACTGCTCACGTGGCTGATCATGCAATGATCACGTAGCTGACCATGCACTGGATCACGTGACTGATCATGCACTGATCACGTAACTGATCACGCGCTGATCATGCACTGATCATGCACTGGATCACGTGACTGATCATGCACTGATCACGTGGTGATCATGCGCTGATCGCGCGGCTGATCATGCAGATCACGGCTGACCATGTACTGATCACGTGACTGATCATGCACTGATCACGTGGCTGATCATGCACTGATCACGTGCACTGATCATGCACTGATCACGTGCTGATCATGCACTGATCACGTGACTGATCATGCACTGATCACGTGGCTATCATGCACTGATCACGTGGCTGATCATGCCACTGATCACGAGGCTACCATGCACTGGTCACGTGACTGATCATGCACTGATCACGTGACTGATCATGCACTGATCACGTGGCTATCATGCACTACTCACGTGGCTGATCATGCAATGATCACGTAGCTACCATGTACGGTCACGTGATGATCATACACGATCAGGTGACACATATCACGTGGCTGATCATGCACTGATCACGTGGCTGATCATGCACTGATCACGTGGCTATCATGCACTGATCACGTAGACTGATCATGCACTGATCACGCCATGATCATGCACTGATCACATGACTGATCATGCACTGATCACGTGGCTGATCATACACTAATCATGTGACAGATCATGCACTGATCACGTGGCTGATCATGCACTGATACACTGAGCATGGACTGATCACATGACTATCATGTAGTGATCACGTGACTTAATGGCGCTGATCATGTGACTGATCATGCGCTGATCATGTTGCTATCATACACTGATCATGTGCCTCTGGAGGCAATAAACAAAGAGCTGAGTAGGCACGAATCAAACAGTCAGCAGGCAATAATCATGGAACTCAGCTGTGAGGAATCATGCTGCTCAGCTGGCAATAATCAAGCAGCTGAGCAGGCAGGAATTACGCAGCACAGCTGGCAATTGTCAAGCAGATGACACAGGAATCGTGCAGCTCAGCTGGCAATTGTCAAGCAGATGAGCAGACAGTAATCACGCAGCTCAGCAGGCCCAGATCACGTGACTGAGCATGCACTGTTCACGTGGCTGATCATACACTGATCACGTGATTGATCATGCACTGATCACTTGGATATCATGCACTGATCACGTGGCTGATCATACACTGTTCACGTGTCTGACCATGCACTGATCACGTGGCTGATCATACACTGCTCACGTAACTGATCATGCACTGATCACGTGGCTATCATGCACTGATCACGTGGCTGAACATGCACTGTTCACGTGGCTGATCACACACCTGTCACGTGACATATCATGCACTGATCACGTGGCACTCATGCACTGATCACGTGGCTGATCATACTCTGCTCACGTAACTCATGCACACATCACGTGGCTATCATGCACTGCTCACGTGGCTCGTCATGGAATGATCACGTAGCTACCATATGCACGTGACTGATCATGCACAGATCACGTAAATGATCATGCACTGTTCACGTGACTGATCATGTACTGATCACGTGACTGATCATGCACTGATCACGTGGCTATCATGCACTGCTCACGTGGCTGATCATGCAACGATCACGTAGCAACCATGTACTGGTCACGTGACTGATCATGCACTGATCACGTAATTGATCCTGCACTGATCACGTGGCTCATCATGCACTGATCACGTGGCTGATCACACTGTCACGTGACTGATCATGCACTGATCACGTGGCTGATCATGCACTGATCACGTGGCTGATCATGCACTGATCACGTGACTCATACTGATCACGTGGCTGATCATGCACTGATCACGTGACTGATCATGCACTGATCACGTGGCTATCATGCACTGATCACGTGGCTATCATGCACTGATCACGTGGCTGATCATGCACTGATCACGTAGCTATCATGCACTGGTCACGTGGCTGATCATGCACTGATCACGTGCGGATCATGCACTGATCACGTGGCTGATCATGCACTGAACCAGCTGATCATGCATGATCACTGGTGACTGATCATGCACTGATCACGTGGCTATCATGCACTGATCACGTGACTGATCATGCACTGATCACGTCTATATCATGCACTGATCACGTGACTGATCATGCACTGATCACGTGGCTGATCATGCACTGATCACGTGACAGATCATGCACTGATCACGTGGCTGATCATGCACTGATACCGTGACTGAGCATGGACTGATCACGTGACTATCATGTAGTGATCACGTGACTTAATGGCGCTGATCATGTGACTGATCATGCGCTGATCATGTTTGCTATCATACACTGATCATGTGCCCTGGAGGCAATAAACAAAAGCTGAGTAGGCACGAATCAAACAGTCAGCAGGCAATAATCATGGAACTCGGTGTGAGGAATCATGCTGCTCAGCTGGCAATAATCAAGCAGCTGAGCAGGCAGGAATTACGCAGCCGGCTGGCAATTGTCAAGCAGATGACAGGCAGGAATCGTGCAGCTCAGCTGGCAATTGTCAAGCAGATGAGCAGACAGTAATCACGCTCAGCAGGCCCTGATCACGTGACTGATCATGCACTGTTCACGTGGCTGATCATACACTGATCACGTGATTGATCATGCACTGATCACTCGGATATCATGCACTGATCACGTGGCATGCTACACTGTTCACGTGTCTGACCATGCACTGATCACGTGGCTGATCATACACTGGCTCACGTAACTGATCATGCACTGATCACGTGGCTGATCATGCACTGATCACGTGGCTGATCATGCACTGATCACGTGGCTGATCATGCACTGGTCACGTGACTTATCATGCACTGATCACGTGGCTGTCATGCGATCACGTGGCTGATCATGCTGATCACGTAAGCGATCATGCACTGATCACGTGGCTGATCATGCACTGCTCACGTGACTGATCATGCACTGATCACGTGGCTGATCATGCACTGATCACGTGGCTGATCATGCACTGATCACGTGCTGATCATGCACTGATCACGTGACTGATCATGCACTGATCACGTGCCTATCATGCACTGATCGCGTGGACTGATCATGCACTGATCACGTGACTGATCATGCACTGATCACGTGACTGATCATGCACTGATCACGTGGCTGATCATGCACTGATCACGTGGCTGGTCATGCACTGATCACGTGGCTGATCATGCACTGATCACGTGACTGATCATGCACTGATCACGTGGCTGATCATGCACTGATCACGTGGCTGATCATGCACTGCTCACGTGGCTGATCATGCAATGATCACGCAGCTGGCCATGTACTGGTCACATGACTGATCATGCACTGATCACGTGACTGATCATGCAGTGATCACGTGGCTATCATGCACTACTCACGTGGCTGATCATGCAATGATCATGTAGCTACCATGTACAGGTCACGTGCAATGATCATACACCCATCAGGTGACTGATCATGCACTGATCACGTGGCTGATCATGCACTGATCACGATGACTGATCATGCACTGATCACATGACTGCTCATGCACTGATCACGTGGATGATCATGCACTAATCATGTGGCTGATCATGCACTGATCACGTGGCTGATCATGCACTGATACCGTGACTGAGCATGGACTGATCACATGACTATCATGTAGTGATCACGTGACTTAATGGCGCTGATCATGTGACTGATCATGCGCTGATCATGTTTGCTATCATACACTGATCATGTGCCTCTGGAGGCAATAAACAAAGAGCTGAGTAGGCACGAATCAAACAGTCAGCAGGCAATAATCATGGAACTCAGGTGTGAGGAATCATGCTGCTCAGCTGGCAATAATCAAGCAGCTGAGCAGGCAGGAATTACGCAGCACAGCTGGCAATTGTCAAGCAGATGACAGGCAGGAATCGTGCAGCTCAGCTGGCAATTGTCAAGCAGATGAGCAGACAGTAATCACGCAGCTCAGCAGGCCGTGATCACGTGACTGAGCATGCACTGTTCACGTGGCTGATCATACACTGATCACGTGATGATCATGCACTGATCACTTGGATGATCATGCACTGATCACGTGGCTGATCATACACTGTTCACGTGTCTGACCATGCACTGATCACGTGGCTGATCATACACTGCTCACGTAACTGATCATGCACTGATCACGTGGCTATCATGCACTGATCACGTGGCTGAACATGCACTGATCACGTGGCTGATCATACACCGGTCACGTGACTGATCATGCACTGATCACGTGGCTGATCATGCACTGATCACGTGGACTGATCATGCACTGATCACGTGGCTGATCATGCACTGATCACGTGGCTATCATGCACTGATCACGTGGCTGATCATGCAATGATCACGTGGCTACCATGTACTGGTCACGTGACTGATCATGCACTGATCACGTGACTGATCATGCACTGATCACGTGGCTGATCATGCACTGATCACGTGACTGATCATGCACTGATCACGTGGCTATCATGCACTGATCACGTGGCTGATCATGCACTGATCACGTGGCTGATCATGCACTGATCACGTGACTGATCATGCACTGATCACGTGACTGATCATGCACTGATCACGTGGCTGATCATGCACTGATCACGTGACTGATCATGCACTGCTCACGTGACTGATCATGCGCTGATCACGTGGCTGATCATGCACTGCTCACGTGGCTGATCATGCACTGATCACGTGGCTGATCATGCACTGATCACGTGACTGATCATGCACTGATCACGTGACTGATCATGCACTGATCACGTGGCTATCATGCACTGCTCACGTGGCTGATCATGCAATGATCACGTGGCTACCATGCACTGGTCACGTGACTGATCATACACCCATCAGGTGACTGATCATGCACTGATCACGTGGCTATCATGCACTGATCGCGTTGATCACCATACTGATCACGCGCCTGATCATGCACTGATCACGTGACTAATCATGCACTGATCACGTGGCTGATCATGCACTGATCACCTGGCTGATCATGCACTGATCACGTGGCTATCATGCACTGATCACGTGACTGATCATGCACTGATCACGTGACTGATCATGCACTGATCATGGCTGATCATACACTGATCGCGTGCCTGATCATGCACTGATCACGTGACTGATCATGCGCTGATCACGTGACTGATCATGCACTGATCATGTGGCTGATCATGCACTGATCGCGTGGCTGATCATGCACTGATCATGCAGCTGATCATGCACTGATCACGTGGCTGATCAGGCACTGATCACGTGACTGATCATGCACTGATCACGTGGCTATCATGCACTGATCACGTGGCTGATCATGCACTGATCACGTGGCTAGCATGCACTGATCACGTGGCTGATCATGCACTGATCACGTGGCTGATCATGCACTGATCACGTGGCTATCATGCACTGATCACGTGGCTGATCATGCACTGATCACGTATATCATGCACTGATCACGTGGCTGATCATGCACTAATCACGTGGCTGATCACACACTGATCACGTGACTATCATGCACTGATCACGTGGCACTCATGCACTGATCACGTGGCTGATCATACTCTGCTCACGTAGCTCATGCATCACGTGGCTGCTCATCATGCTCACGTGGCTCGTCATGCAATGATCACATAGCACCATATACTGTATCACGTGACTGATCATGCACAGATCACGAAATGATCATGCACTGTTCACGTGACTGATCATGCACTGATCCGCGTAGCTGTCATGCTGACCGTGGCTATCATGCACTGCTCACGTGGCTGATCATGCACTGATCACGTGGCTACCATGTACTGGTCACGTGGCTGATCATGCACTGATCACGTAATTGATCATGCACTGATCACGTGGCTGATCATGCATGATCACGTGGCTGATCATGCACTGATCACGTGGCTGATCATGCACTGATCACGTAGTTGTCATGCACTGATCACGTGGATCATCATGCACTGATCGCGTGGCTGATCACCTGCGTATCACGTGACTGATCATGCACTGATCGCGTGGCTATCATGCACTGATCGCGTGGCTATCATGCACTGATCACGTGGCTGATCATGCAATGATCGCGTAGCTACCATGCACTGATTACGTGACTGATCATGCACTGATCACGTGCGGCTGATCATGCACTGATCACGTGGCTGATCATGCACTGATCACGTGGCTGACATGCACTGATCACGTGCCTGTCATGCACTGATCACATTGACTGATCATGCACTGATCGTGTCTGATCATGCACTGATCACATGGCTATCATGCACTGCTCACGTGGCTGATCATGCCATGATCACAGCTACTGCCATGCTTGTCACATTGATCATGCACTGATCACGTGACTGATCATGCAGTGATCACGTGGCTATCATGCACTACTCACGTGGCTGATCATGCAATGATCACGTAGCTACCATGTACTGATCACGTGGCTGATCATGCACCCATCAGTGGCTGATCATGCACTGATCACGTGGCTATCATGCACTGATCACGAGACTGATCATGCACTGATAACGTCTATATCATGCACTGATCACGTGACTGACCACATGCACTGATCATGGATGATCATGCACTAATCTTGTGACAGATCATGCACTGATCACGTAGCTGATCATGCACTGATACCGTGACTGAGCATGGACTGATCATGACTATCATGTAGTGATCACGTGACTTCAATGCACTGATCATGTGACTGATCATGCGCTGATCATGTTTGCTATCATACACTGATCATGTGCCTCTGGAGGCAATAAACAAAGAGCTGAGTAGGCACGAATCAAGCAGTCAGCAGGCAATAATCATGGAACTCAGCTGTGAGGAATCATGCTGCTCAGCTGGCAATAATCAAGCAGCTGAGCAGGCAGGAATGCCAGCACAGCTGGCAATTGTCAAGCAGATGACAGGCAGGTCGTGCAGCTCAGCAATTGTCGGCAATGGCTGATGACAGACAGCATCACGCAGCTCATGGCAGATCACGTGGCTCAGCATGCACTGTTCACGTGGCTGATCATACACTGATCACGTGATGATCATGCACTGATCACGTGGATATCATGCACTGATCACGTGGCTGATCATGCACTGTTCACGTGGCTGACCATGCTCTGATCACGTGGCTGATCATGCACTGCTCACGTGGCTGATCATGCACTGATCACGTGGCTATCATGCACTGATCACGTGGCTGATCATGCACTGATCACGTGGCTGATCACACTGTCACGTGACATATCATGCACTGATCACGTGGCACTCATGCACTGATCACGTGGCTGATCACACTGATCACGTGACTGATCATGCACTGATCACGTGGCTATCATGCACTGATCACGTGGCTGTCATGCACTGATCACGTGGATATGTACACATCATGTGGCTGATCACTGATCATGCACGCATGGCTGAATGTGCATGCACTGATCACGTGACTGATCATGCACTGATCGCGTGGCTATCATGCACTGATCACGTGGCTGATCATGCACTGATCACGTGCTGATCATACTGCTAGTCCGCATGACTGATCATGCACTGATCACGTAACTGATCATGCTGATCACGTGGCTGATCATGCACTGATCACGTGGCTGATCATGCACTGATCACGTGACTGATCATGCACTGATCACGTGACTGATCATGCACTGATCACGTGGCTATCATGCACTGATCACGTGCTGATCATGCACTGATCACGTGCCTGATCATGCACTGATCACGTGGCTGATCATGCACTGATCACGTGACTGATCATGCACTGATCACGTGGCTGATCATGCACTGATCACGTGGCTATCATGCACTGATCACGTGGCTGATCATGCATGATCACGCAGCTACCATGTACTGATCACATGACTGATCATGCACTGATCACGTGACTGATCATGCACTGATCACGTGGCTATCATGCACTGATCACGTGGCTGATCATGCACAGTCACTTCAGCTACCATCATGAGTCACGTGAATGATCATGCACCCATCGGTGAGCTGATCATGCACTGATCACGTGGCTTATCATGCACTGATCAGGACTGATCATGCACTGATCGTCTATATCGCACTGATCACATGACTGATCATGCACTGATCACGTGGATGATCATGCACTGATCGTGACTGATCATGCACTGATCCGTGGCTGATCATACACTGATCACATGACTGATCATGCACTGATCACGTGGCTGATCATGCACTGATCACGTACATCATGCACTGATCAGTGGCTGATCGCACTGATCACGTGACCATGCACTGATCACGTGGCTGATCGCACTGATCACGTAACTGATCATGCAGATCACGTGGCTCATGCACTGATCACGTGGCTGAACATGCACTGTTCACGTGGCTGATCACCACTGATCACGTGGCATATCATGCACTGATCACGTGGCACTCACTGATCACGTGGCTGATCATACTCTGCTCATGTAACTCATGCACACATCACGTGGCTGTCATGCACCTCACGTGGCTCGTCATGGAATGATCACATAGCCATATACTGGTAACGTGACTGATCATGCAAGATCACGTGACTGATCATGCACTGTTCACGTGGCTGATCATGCACTGATCACGTGACTGATCATGCACTGTCCACGTGGCTATCATGCTCTGATCACGTGGCTGATCATGTGATCACGTGACTACCATGTACTGTCACGTGACTGATCATGCACTGATCACGTTGATCATGCACTGATCACGTGGCTGATCATGCACTGATCACGTGGCTGATCGCACATGATCACGTGACTGATCATGCACTGATCCGTGCATATCATGCACTGATCACGTGGCTATCATGCGATCACGTGGATATCATGCACTGATCACGGCTGATCACACACATGATCACGTGACTGATCATGCACTGATCACGTGGCTATCATGCACTGATCACGTGGCTGATCATGCACTGATCACGTGGCTGATCACAATGATCACGTGCTACCATGTACTGGTCACGTGACTGATCATGCACTGATCACGTAATTGATCATGCACTGATCACGTGGCTGATCATGCACTGATCACGTGGCTGATCATGCACTGATCACATGACTGATCATGCACTGATCACGTGACTGATCATGCACTGATCACGTGGCTATCATGCACTGATCATGGCTGATCATGCACTGATCGTGCTGGTCATGCACTGATCACGTGGCTGGTCTCACTGATCACGTGACTGATCATGCACTGATCACGTGGCTGATCATGCACTGATCACGTGGCTATCATGCACTGCTCACGTGGCTAATCATGCCGATCACGCAGCTACCTTGTACTGGTCAGTGACTGATCACTGCACTGTCACGTGACTGATCATGCAGTGATCACGTGGCTATCATGAACTACTCACGTGGCTGATCATGCAATGATCATGTAGCTACATGTACAGGTCACGTGAATGATCATACACCCATCAGGTGACTGATCATGCACTGATCACGTGGCTATCATGCACTGATCACGAGACTGATCATGCACTGATCACGTCTATATCATGCACTGATCACATGACTGCCCATGCACTGATCCGCGTGGATGATCATCACTAATCACGTGACAGATGTATGCATCACGTGGCTGATCATGCACTGATACGTGACTGAGCATGGACTGATCACATGACTATCATGTGTAGTGTCACATGACTGCAATGGCGCTGATCATGTGACTGATCATGCGCTGATCATGTTTGCTATCATACACTGATCATGTGCCTCTGGAGGCAATAAACAAAGAGCTGAGAAGGCACGAATCAAACAGTCAGCAGGCAATAATCATGGAACTCAGCTGTGAGGAATCATGCTGCTCAGCTGGCAATAATCAAGCAGCTGAGCAGGCAGGAATTACGCAGCACAGCTGGCAATTGTCAAGCAGATGACAGGCAGGAATGTGCAGCTCGGCTGGCAATTGTCAAACAGATGAGCAGACAGTAATCACGCAGCTAGCAGGCCCAGATCACGTGACTGAGCATGCACTGTTCACGTGGCTGATCATGCACTGATCACGTGACTGATCATGCACTGATCACGTGGCTGATCATGCACTGATCACGTGGCTGATCATGCACTGATCACGTGGCTGACCATGCACTGATCACGTGGCTGATCATACACTGATCACGTTGACTATCATGCACTGATCACGTGGCTACTCATGCATGCACTGATCACGTGGCTGATCGCACACCTGCGTGACTGATCATGCACTGATCACGGGCTGACATACACTGATCACGTGGCGCATCACACTGATCACGTGGCTGATCATGCACTGTCACGTGGCTGATCATGCACTGATCACGTGGCTGATCATGCACTGCTCACGTGACTGATCATGCACAATCACGGCGATATCATGCACTGATCACGTGGCTGATCATACTGATCACGTGGCTGATCATGCACTGATCACGTGGCTATCATGCACTGATCACGTGGCACTCATGCGTCCGTGTGCATCATACACTGATCACGTGACTGATCATGCATGACCGTGGCTATCATGCACTGCTCACGTGGCCGATCATGCAATGATCACGTGCTACATGTACTGGTCACGTGAATGATCATGCACATCAGGTGACTGATCATGCACTGATCACGTGGCTATCATGCACTGATCACGTGGCTGATCATGCACACTGATCACGTCCTATCATGCACTGATCACGTGCTGCCCATGCACTGATCACGGATGATCATACACTAATCATGTGACAGATCATGCACTGATCACGTGGCTGATCATGCACTGATCCATGTGAGCATGGACTGATCACATGACTATCATGTAGTGATCACGTGACTTAATGGCGCTGATCATGTGACTGATCATGCACTGATCATGTTTGCTATCATACACTGATCATGTGCCTCTGGAGGCAATACAAAGAGCTGGTAGGCACAGATCAAACAGTCAGCAGGCAATAATCATGGAACACAGGTGTGAGGAATCATGCTCAGCTGGCAATAATCAAGCAGCTGAGCAGGCAGGAATTCATGCAGCACAGCTGTGTCAAGCAGATGACAGGCAGATCGTGCAGCTCAGCTGGCAATTGTCAAGCAGATGAGCAGACAGTAATCACGCAGCTCAGCAGGCCCTGATCACGTGACTAGCATGCACTGTTCACGTGGCTGATCATACACTGATCACGTGATGATCATGCACTGATCACTTGGATATCATGCACTGATCACGTGGACTGATCATGCACTGTTCACGTGTATATCATGCACTGATCACATGACTGATCATGCACTGATCACGTGGATGATGCATGATCACGTGACTGATCATGCACTGATCACGTGGCTGATCATGCACTGATCACGTGACTGATCATGCACTGATCACGTGGCTATCATGCACTGATCACGTGGCTATCATGCACTGATCACGTGGCTGATCATACTGTTCACGTGTCTGATCATGCACTGATCACGTGGCTGATCATACACTGCTCACGTAACTGATCATGCACTGATCACGTGGCTATCATGCACTGATCACGTGGCTGATCATGCACTGTTCACGTGGCTGATCACACACTGTCGCGTGACTATCATGCACTGATCACGTGGCACTCATGCACTGATCACGTGGCTGATCATGCACTGCTCACGTACTCATGCACATCACGTGGCTATCATGCACTGCTCACGTGGCTCGTCATGGAATGATCACGTAGCAACCATATACTGTCACGTGACTGATCATGCAAAGATCACGTAAATGATCATGCACTGATCACGTGACTGATCATGTACTGATCACGTGACTGATCATGCACTGACCGCGTGGCTATCATGCTCTGCTCACGTGGCTGATCATGCAACGATCACGTAGCAACCATGCACTGGTCACGTGACTGATCATGCACTGATCACGTAATTGATCCTGCACTGATCACGTGGCTCATCATGCACTGATCACGTGGCTGATCACACATGTATCACGTGACTGATCATGCACTGATCACGTGGCTCATGCACTGATCACGTGGCTGTCATGCACTGATCACGTGGATATCATGCACTGATCACGTGGCTGATCACACGTATCACGTGACTGATCATGCACTGATCACGTGGCTATCATGCACTGATCACGTGGCTATCATGCACTGATCTGTGGCTGATCATGCAATGATCACGTAGCTACCATGTACTGGTCACGTGACTGATCATGCACTGATCACGTAATTGATCATGCACTGATCATGTGGCTGATCATGCACTGATCACGTGGCTGATCATGCACTGATCACGTAACTGATCATGCACTGATCCGTGACTGATCATGCACTGATCACGTGGCTATCATGCACTGATCACGTGGCTGGACATGCACTGATCACGTGCCTGATCATGCACTGATCACGTGATCATGCACTGATCACGTGACTGATCATGCACTGATCCGTGATCATGCACTGATCACGTGGCTATCATGCACTGCTCACGTGGCTGATCATGCCATGATCACGCAGCTACCATGTACTGGTCACATGACTGATCATGCACTGATCACGTGACTGATCATGCAGTGATCACGTGGCTATCATGCACTACTCACGTGGCTGATCATGCAATGATCATGTAGCTACCATGTACAGGTCACGTGAATGATCATACACCCATCAGGTGACTGATCATGCACTGATCACGTGGCTATCATGCACTGATCACGAGACTGATCATGCACTGTTCACGTCTATATCATGCACTGATCACATGACTGCCGTGCACTGATCACGTGGATGATCATACACTAATCTTGTGACAGATCATGCACTGATCACGTGGCTGATCATGCACTGATACCGTGACTGAGCATGGACTGATCACATGACTATCATGTAGTGATCACGTGACTTAATGGCGCTGATCATGTGACTGATCATGCGCTGATCATGTTTGCTATCATACACTGATCATGTGCCTCTGGAGGCAATAAACAAAGAGCTGAGTAGGCACGAATCAAACAGTCAGCAGGCAATAATCATGGAACTCAGCTGTGAGGAATCATGCTGCTCAGCTGGCAATAATCAAGCAGCTGAGCAGGCAGGAATTACGCAGCACAGCTGGCAATTGTCAAGCAGATGACAGGCAGGAATCGTGCAGCTCAGCTGGCAATTGTCAAGCAGATGAGCAGACAGTAATCACGCAGCTCAGCAGGCCCAGATCACGTGACTGAGCATGCACTGTTCACGTGGCTGATCATCATGATCACGTGCTGATCATGCACTGATCACGTGGCTGATCATGCACTGATCACGTAACTGATCATGCACTGATCACGTGGCTATCATGCACTGATCACGTGGCTGATCATGCACTGTTCACGTGGCTGATCACACACTGTCACGTGACATATCATGCACTGATCACGTGGCACTCATGCACTGATCACGTGACTGTCATGCACTGATCACAAACATCATGCACTGATCACGTGGCTATCATGCACTGATCACGTGGCTGAACATGCACTGTTCACGTGGCTGATCACACACCTGTCACGTGACATATCATGCACTGATCACGTGGCACTGATCATGCACTGATCACGTGGCTGATCATACTCTGCTCACGTAACTCATGCACATCACGTGGCTATCATGCACTGCTCACGTGGCTGTCATGGAATGATCACGTAGCAACCATATACTGGTCACGTGACTGATCATGCAGATCACGTAAATGATCATGCACTGATCACGTGACTGATCATGCTACTGATCACGTGACTGATCATGCACTGATCACGTGGCTATCATGCACTGCTCACGTGGCTGATCATGCACGTAGCAACCATGTACTGGTCACGTGACTGATCATGCACTGATCACGTAATTGATCATGCACTGATCACGTGGCTCATCATGCACTGATCACGTGGCTGATCACACATGATCACGTGACTGATCATGCACTGATCACGTGGCTATCATGCACTGATCACGTGGCTGTCATGCACTGATCACGTGGATATCATGCACTGATCACGTGGCTGATCACACACTGTATCACATGACTGATCATGCACTGATCACGTGGCTATCATGCACTGATCACGTGGCTATCATGCACTGATCACGTGGCTGATCATGCACTGATCACGTAGCTATCATGCACTGATCACGTGACTGATCATGCACTGATCACGTAATTGATCATGCACTGATCACGTGGCTGATCATGCACTGATCACGTGGCTGATCATGCACTGATCACGTGACTGATCATGCACTGATCACGTGACTGATCATGCACTGATCACGTGGCTATCATGCACTGATCACGTGGCTGATCATGCACTGATCACGTGCCTGATCATGCACTGATCACGTGGCTGATCATGCACTGATCACGTGACTGATCATGCACTGATCATGTCTGATCATGCACTGATCACGTGGCTATCATGCACTGATCACATGGCTGATCATGCATGATCACGTGCTTCTACCATGTACTGATCACGTGACTGATCATGCACTGATCACGTGGCTGATCATGCACTGATCACGTGGCTGATCACACACTGATCACGTGACTATCATGCACTGATCATGGCACTCATGCACTGATCACGTGGCTGATCATGCACTGCTCACGTAACTCATGCACACATCACGTGGCTATCATGCACTGCTCACGTGGCTGTCATGGAATGATCACGTGCTAACCATATACTGGTAACGTGACTGATCATGCACTGATCACGTAACTGATCATGCACTGATCACGTGACTGATCATGCACTGATCACGTGACTGATCATGCACTGATCACGTGGCTATCATGCACTGCTCACGTGGCTGATCATGCACTGATCACGTGACTGATCATGCACTGATCACGTGGCTGATCATGCACTGATCACGTGGCTGATCATGCACTGATCACGTGGCTGATCATGCACTGATCACGTGGCTGATCATGCACTGATCACGTGGCTATCATGCACTGATCACGTGGCTGACATGCACTGATCACGTGACTGATCATGCACTGATCACGTGGCTGATCATGCACTGATCACGTGACTGATCATGCACTGATCACGTGGCTGATCATGCACTGATCACGTGGCTATCATGCACTGATCACGTGGCTGATCATGCATGATCACGTAGCTACCATGTACTGTCACATGACTGATCATGCACTGATCACGTGACTGATCATGCACTGATCACGTGGCTATCATGCACTGATCACGTGGCTGATGCATGATCACGTAGCTACCATGCACTGATCACGTGACTGATCATGCACATCACGTGACTGATCATGCACTGATCACGTGGCTATCATGCACTGATCACGTGACTGATCATGCACTGATCACGTGGCTGATCATGCACTGATCACGTGACTGATCATGCACTGATCACGTGGCTGATCATGCACTGATCACGTGGCTGATCATGCACTGATCACGTGGCTGATCATGCTGATCACATGACTGATCATGCACTGATCACGTGACTGATCATGCACTGATCACGTGGCTATCATGCACTGATCACGTGGCTGATCATGCACTGATCACGTGCTGATCATGCACTGATCACGTGACTGATCATGCACTGATCAGGTGACTGATCATGCACTGATCACGTGGCTATCATGCACTGATCACGAGACTGATCATGAACTGATCACGTCTATATCATGCACTGATCACATGACTGCCCATGCACTGATCACGTGGATGATCATACACTAATCATGTGACAGATCATGCACTGATCACGTGGCTGATCATGCACTGATACCGTTGAGCATGGACTGATCACATGACTATCATGTAGTGATCACGTGACTTAATGGCGCTGATCATGTGACTGATCATGCGCTGATCATGTTTGCTCTCATACACTGATCATGTGCCTCTGGAGGCAATAAACAAAGAGCTGAGTAGGCACGAATCAAACAGTCAGCAGGCAATAATCATGGAACTCAGGTGTGAGGAATCATGCTGCTCAGCTGGCAATAATCAAGCAGCTGAGCAGGCAGGAATTACGCAGCACAGCTGGCAATTGTCAAGCAGATGACAGGCAGGAATCGTGCAGCTCAGCTGGCAATTGTCAAGCAGATGAGCAGACAGTAATCACGCAGCTCAGCAGGCTGATCACGTGACTGAGCATGCACTGTTCACGTGGCTGATCATACACTGATCACGTGATGATCATGCACTGATCACTTGGATATGCACTGATCACGTGGCTGATCATACACTGTTCACGTGTCTGACCATGCACTGATCACGTGGCTGATCATACACTGCTCACGTAACTGATCATGCACTGATCACGTGGCTATCATGCACTGATCACGTGGCTGAACATGCACTGTTCACGTGGCTGATCACACACCTGTCACGTGACATATCATGCACTGATCACGTGGCACTCATGCACTGATCACGTGGCTGATCATACTCTGCTCACGTAACTCATGCACATCACGTGGCTATCATGCACTGCTCACGTGGCTCGTCATGGAATGATCACGTAGCTACCATATACTGGTCACGTGACTGATCATGCACAGATCACGTAAATGATCATGCACTGTTCACGTGACTGATCATGTACTGATCACGTGACTGATCATGCACTGATCACGTGGCTATCATGCTCTGCTCACGTGGCTGATCATGCACGATCACGTAACCATGTACTGGTCACGTGACTGATCATGCACTGATCACGTAATTGATCCTGCACTGATCACGTGGCTCATCATGCACTGATCACGTGGCTGATCACACATGTATCACGTGACTGATCATGCACTGATCCGTGGCTATCATGCACTGATCACGTGGCTATCCACTGATCACGTGGATATCATGCACTGATCACGTGGCTGATCACACACTGTCACATGACTGATCATGCACTGATCACGTGGCTATCATGCACTGATCACGTGGCTGATCATGCACTGATCACGTGGCTGATCACACTGATCACGTGCTATCATGCACTGATCACGTGACTGATCATGCACTGATCACGTGGCTGATCATGCACTGATCACGTGGCTGATCATGCACTGATCACGTGGCTGATCACATGATCACGTGACTGATCATGCACTGATCACGTGGCTATCATGCACTGATCACGTGACTGATCATGCACTGATCACGTCTATATCATGCACTGATCACATGACTGATCATGCACTGATCACGTGGATGATCATGCACTAATCATGTGACAGATCATGCACTGATCACGTGGCTGATCATGCACTGATACCGTGACTGAGCATGGACTGATCACATGACTATCATGTAGTGATCACGTGACTTAATGGCGCTGATCATGTGACTGATCATGCGCTGATCATGTTTGCTATCATACACTGATCATGTGCCTCTGGAGGCAATAAACAAAGAGCTGAGTAGGCACGAATCAAACAGTCAGCAGGCAATAATCATGGAACTCAGGTGTGAGGAATCATGCTGCTCAGCTGGCAATAATCAAGCAGCTGAGCAGGCAGGAATTACGCAGCACAGCTGGCAATTGTCAAGCAGATGACAGGCAGGAATCGTGCAGCTCAGCTGGCAATTGTCAAGCAGATGAGCAGACAGTAATCACGCTCAGCAGGCCCAGATCACGTGACTGAGCATGCACTGTTCACGTGGCTGATCATACACTGATCACGTGATGATCATGCACTGATCACTTGGATATCATGCACTGATCACGTGGCTGATCATACACTGTTCACGTGTCTGACCATGCACTGATCACGTGGCTGATCATACACTGCTCACGTGACTCATGCACTGATCACGTGGCTGATCATGCACTGATCACGTGGCTGATCATGCACTGATCACGTGGCTGATCATGCACTGATCACGTGGCTGATCATGCACTGATCACGTGACTGATCATGCACTGATCACGTGGCTGATCATGCACTGATCACGTAACTGATCATGCACTGATCACGTGGCTGATCATGCACTGATCACGTGACTGATCATGCACTGATCACGTGGCTATCATGCACTGCTCACGTGGCTGATCATGCAATGATCACGTGCTACCATGTACTGGTCACGTGACTGATCATGCACTGATCACGTGACTGATCATGCACTGATCACGTGGACTGATCATGCACTGATCACGTGGCTGATCATGCACTGATCACGTGACTGATCATGCACTGATCACGTGGCTATCATGCACTGATCACGTGGCTGATCATGCACTGATCACGTGGCTGATCATGCACTGATCACGTGGCTGATCATGCACTGATCACGTGGCTGATCATGCACTGATCATTGACTGATCATGGACTGATCACATGACTATCATGTAGTGATCACGTGACTTAATGGCACTGATCATGTGACTGATCATGCGCTGATCATGTTTGCTATCATACACTGATCATGTGCCTCTGGAGGCAATAAACAAAGAGCTGAGTAGGCACGAATCAAACAGTCAGCAGGCAATAATCATGGAACTCAGGTGTGAGGAATCATGCTGCTCAGCTGGCAATAATCAAGCAGCTGAGCAGGCAGGAATTACGCAGCACAGCTGGCAATTGTCAAGCAGATGACAGGCAGGAATCATGCAGCTCAGCTGGCAATTGTCAAGCAGATGAGCAGACAGTAATCACGCAGCTCAGCAGGCCCTGATCACGTGACTGAGCATGCACTGTTCACGTGGCTGATCATACACTGATCACGTGATTGATCATGCACTGATCACGTGGATATCATGCACTGATCACGTGGCTGATCATACACTGATCACGTGTCTGATCATGCACTGATCACGTGGCTGATCATGCACACGTAACTGATCATGCACTGATCACGTGGCTGATCATGCACTGATCACGTGGCTGATCATGCACTGATCACGTGGCTGATCATGCACTGATCACGTGGCTGATCATGCACTGATCACGTGGCTGATCATGCACTGATCACGTGGCTGATCATGCACTGATCACGTGCCTTCATGCACTGATCACGTGACTGATCATGCACTGATCACGTGGTGATCATGCACTGATCACGTGGCTGATCATGCACTGATCACGTGACTGATCATGCACTGATCACGTGACTGATCATGCACTGATCACGTGGCTGATCATGCACTGATCACGTGGCTGATCATGCACTGATCACGTGTGATCATGCACTGATCACGTGACTGATCATGCACTGATCACGTGGCTATCATGCACTGATCACGTGGCTGATCATGCACTGATCACGGCTACCATGCACTGATCACGTGACTGATCATGCACTGATCACGTGGCTGATCATGCACTGATCACGTGGCTGATCATGCACTGATCACGTGGCTGATCATGCACTGATCACGTGGCTGATCATGCACTGATCACGTGGCTATCATGCACTGATCACGTGGCTGATCATGCACTGATCACGTGGCTATCATGCACTGATCACGTGGCTGATCATGCACTGATCACGTGACTGATCATGCACTGATCACGTGGCTGATCATGCACTGATCACGTGGCTATCATGCACTGATCACGTGGCTGATCATGCACTGATCACGTGCCTGATCATGCACTGATCACGTGACTGATCATGCACTGATCACGTGCTGATCATGCACTGATCACGTGGCTGATCATGCACTGATCACGTGGCTGATCATGCACTGATCACGTGGCTATCATGCACTGATCACGTGGCTGATCATGCACTGATACCGTGACTGAGCATGGACTGATCACATGACTATCATGTAGTGATCACGTGACTTAATGGCGCTGATCATGTGACTGATCATGCGCTGATCATGTTTGCTATCATACACTGATCATGTGCCTCTGGAGGCAATAAACAAAGAGCTGAGTAGGCACGATCAAACAGTCAGCAGGCAATAATCATGGAACACAGGTGTGATCATGCTGCTCAGCTGGCAATAATCAAGCAGCTGAGCAGGCAGGAATTACACAGCACAGCTGGCAATGTCAAGCAGATGACAGGCAGGAATCATGCAGCTCAGCTGGCAATTGTCAAGCAGATGAGCAGACAGTAATCACGCAGCTCAGGCTGATCACGTGACTGAGCATGCACTGTTCACGTGGCTGATCATACACTGATCACGTGATGATCATGCACTGATCACGGATATCATGCACTGATCACGGGCTGATCATGCACTGTTCACGTCTATATCATGCACTGATCATGACTGATCATGCACTGATCACGTGGATGATCATGCACTGATCACGTGACTGATCATGCACTGATCACGTGGCTGATCATGCACTGATCACGTGACTGATCATGCACTGATCACGTGGCTATCATGCACTGATCACGTGGCTATCATGCACTGATCACGTGGCTGATCATGCACTGATCACGTGTCTGATCATGCACTGATCACGTGGCTGATCATGCACTGCTCGTAACTGATCATGCACTGATCACGTGGCTATCATGCACTGATCACGTGGCTGATCATGCACTGATCACGTGGCTGATCATGCACTGTCACGTGACTATCATGCACTGATCACGTGGCACTCATGCACTGATCACGTGGCTGATCATGCACTGCTCACGCTCATGCACACATCACGTGGCTATCATGCACTGATCACGTGGCTGATCATGCACTGATCACGTAGCAACCATATACTGCTCACGTGACTGATCATGCACTGATCACGTAAATGATCATGCACTGATCACGTGACTGATCATGCACTGATCACGTGACTGATCATGCACTGATCACGTGGCTATCATGCACTGATCACGTGGCTGATCATGCACTGATCACGTGGCACCATGTACTGATCACGTGACTGATCATGCACTGATCACGTGACTGATCATGCACTGATCACGTGGCTATCATGCACTGATCACGTGGCTGATCATGCACTGATCACGTGCTATCATGCACTGATCACGTGACTGATCATGCACTGATCACGTGACTGATCATGCACTGATCACGTGGCTGATCATGCACTGATCACGTGGCTATCATGCACTGATCACGTGGCTGATCATGCACTGATCACGTGGCTACCATGCACTGATCACGTGACTGATCATGCACTGATCACGTAATTGATCATGCACTGATCACGTGGCTGATCATGCACTGATCACGTGGCTGATCATGCACTGATCACGTGACTGATCATGCACTGATCACGTGGCTGATCATGCACTGATCACGTGGCTATCATGCACTGATCACGTGGCTGATCATGCACTGATCACGTGCTGATCATGCACTGATCACGTGGCTGATCATGCACTGATCACGTGACTGATCATGCACTGATCACGTGACTGATCATGCACTGATCACGTGGCTATCATGCACTGCTCACGTGGCTGATCATGCACTGATCACGCAGCTACCATGCACTGGTCACATGACTGATCATGCACTGATCACGTGACTGATCATGCACTGATCACGTGGCTATCATGCACTACTCACGTGGCTGATCATGCAATGATCATGTAGCTACCATGTACAGGTCACGTGAATGATCATACACCCATCAGGTGACTGATCATGCACTGATCACGTGGCTATCATGCACTGATCACGAGACTGATCATGCACTGATCACGTCTATATCATGCACTGATCACATGACTGCCATGCACTGATCACGTGGATGATCATACACTAATCATGTGACAGATCATGCACTGATCACGTGGCTGATCATGCACTGATACCGTGACTGAGCATGGACTGATCACATGACTATCATGTAGTGATCACGTGACTTAATGGCGCTGATCATGTGACTGATCATGCGCTGATCATGTTTGCTATCATACACTGATCATGTGCCTCTGGAGGCAATAAACAAAGAGCTGAGTAGGCACGAATCAAACAGTCAGCAGGCAATAATCATGGAACTCAGGTGTGAGGAATCATGCTGCTCAGCTGGCAATAATCAAGCAGCTGAGCAGGCAGGAATTACGCACACTGGCAATTGTCAAGCAGATGACAGGCAGGAATCGTGCAGCTCAGCTGGCAATTGTCAAGCAGATGAGCAGACAGTAATCACGCAGCTCAGCAGGCCCTGATCACGTGACTGAGCATGCACTGTTCACGTGGCTGATCATACACTGATCACGTGATGATCATGCACTGATCACTTGGATATCATGCACTGATCACGTGGCTGATCATACACTGTTCACGTGTCTGACCATGCACTGATCACGTGGCTGATCATACACTGCTCACGTAACTGATCATGCACTGATCACGTGGCTATCATGCACTGATCACGTGGCTGATCATGCACTGTTCACGTGGCTGATCACACACTGTCACGTGACATATCATGCACTGATCACGTGGCACTCATGCACTGATCACGTGGCTGATCATACACTGCTCACGTAACTGATCATGCACTGATCACGTGGCTGATCATGCACTGATCACGTGGCTGATCATGCACTGATCACGTGACTGATCATGCACTGATCACGTGGCATCATGCACTGATCACGTGGCTGATCATGCACTGATCACGTGACTGATCATGCACTGATCACGTGGCTATCATGCACTGATCACGTGGCTGATCATGCACTGATCACGTGGCTGATCACACACTGTCACGTGACATATCATGCACTGATCACGTGGCACTCATGCACTGATCACGTGGCTGATCATACTGATCACGTGCTCATGCACACATCACGTGGCTATCATGCACTGATCACGTGGCTGTCATGCAATGATCACGTAGCAACCATATACTGGTCACGTGACTGATCATGCAAGATCACGTAATGATCATGCACTGATCACGTGACTGATCATGCACTGATCACGTGACTGATCATGCACTGATCACGTGGCTATCATGCACTGATCACGTGGCTGATCATGCACGATCACGTAGCAACCATGTACTGGTCACGTGACTGATCATGCACTGATCACGTGACTGATCATGCACTGATCACGTGGCTGATCATGCACTGATCACGTGGCTGATCACACATGATCACGTGACTGATCATGCACTGATCACGTGGCTCTCATGCACTGATCACGTGGCTGTCATGCACTGATCACGTGGATATCATGCACTGATCACGTGGCTGATCACACGTATCACATGACTGATCATGCACTGATCACGTGGCTATCATGCACTGATCACGTGGCTATCATGCACTGATCACGTGGCTGATCATGCAATGATCACGTAGCTACCATGTACTGTCACGTGACTGATCATGCACTGATCACGTAATTGATCATGCACTGATCATGTGGCTGATCATGCACTGATCACGTGGCTGATCATGCACTGATCACGTAACTGATCATGCACTGATCACGTGACTGATCATGCACTGATCACGTGGCTATCATGCACTGATCACGTGGCTGACATACACTGATCACGTGCCTGGTCATGCACTGATCACGTGGCTGATCATGCACTGATCACGTGACTGATCATGCACTGATCACGTGTCTGATCATGCACTGATCACGTGGCTATCATGCACTGCTCACGTGGCTGATCATGCCATGATCACGCAGCTACCATGTACTGGTCACATGACTGATCATGCACTGATCACGTGACTGATCATGCAGTGATCACGTGGCTATCATGACTACTCACGTGGCTGATCATGCAATGATCATGTAGCTACCATGTACAGGTCACGTGAATGATCATACACCCATCAGGTGACTGATCATGCACTGATCACGTGGCTATC
The DNA here is from genome assembly GCF_032452875.1 of Bos javanicus. NCBI lineage: Eukaryota > Metazoa > Chordata > Mammalia > Artiodactyla > Bovidae > Bos > Bos javanicus. Next base: position 27,526 of record NW_026893875.1, read on the forward strand.
ATGCACTGATCACGAGACTGATCATGCACTGATCACGTCTATATCATGCACTGATCACATGACTGCCCATGCACTGATCACGTGGATGATCATACACTAATCTTGTGACAGATCATGCACTGATCACGTGGCTGATCATGCACTGATACCGTGACTGAGCATGGACTGATCACATGACTATCATGTAGTGATCACGTGACTTAATGGCGCTGATCATGTGACTGATCATGCGCTGATCATGTTTGCTATCATACACTGATCATGTGCCTCTGGAGGCAATAAACAAAGAGCTGAGTAGGCACGAATCAAACAGTCAGCAGGCAATAATCATGGAACTCAGGTGTGAGGAATCATGCTGCTCAGCTGGCAATAATCAAGCAGCTGAGCAGGCAGGAATTACGCAGCACAGCTGGCAATTGTCAAGCAGATGACAGGCAGGAATCGTGCAGCTCAGCTGGCAATTGTCAAGCAGATGAGCAGACAGTAATCACGCAGCTCAGCAGGCCCAGATCACGTGACTGAGCATGCACTGTTCACGTGGCTGATCATACACTGATCACGTGATGATCATGCACTGATCACTTGGATATCATGCACTGATCACGTGGCTGATCATACACTGTTCACGTGTCTGACCATGCACTGATCACGTGGCTGATCATACACTGCTCACGTAACTGATCATGCACTGATCACGTGGCTATCATGCACTGATCACGTGGCTGAACATGCACTGTTCACGTGGCTGATCACACACCTGTCACGTGACATATCATGCACTGATCACGTGGCACTCATGCACTGATCACGTGGCTGATCATACTCTGCTCACGTAACTCATGCACACATCACGTGGCTATCATGCACTGCTCACGTGGCTCGTCATGGAATGATCACGTAGCAACCATATACTGGTCACGTGACTGATCATGCAAGATCACGTAAATGATCATGCACTGTTCACGTGACTGATCATGTACTGATCACGTGACTGATCATGCACTGATCACGTGGCTATCATGCACTGCTCACGTGGCTGATCATGCAACGATCACGTAGCAACCATGTACTGGTCACGTGACTGATCATGCACTGATCACGTAATTGATCCTGCACTGATCACGTGGCTCATCATGCACTGATCACGTGGCTGATCACACATGTATCACGTGACTGATCATGCACTGATCACGTGGCTCTCATGCACTGATCACGTGGCTGTCATGCACTGATCACGTGGATATCATGCACTGATCACGTGGCTGATCACACACGTATCACATGACTGATCATGCACTGATCACGTGGCTATCATGCACTGATCACGTGGCTATCATGCACTGATCACGTGGCTGATCATGCAATGACACGTAGCTACCATGTACTGGTCACGTGACTGATCATGCACTGATCACGTAATTGATCATGCACTGATCACGTGGCTGATCATGCACTGATCACGTGGCTGATCATGCACTGATCACGTGACTGATCATGCACTGATCACGTGGCTGATCATGCACTGATCACGTGGCTGATCATGCACTGATCACGTGGCTGATCATGCACTGATCACGTGGCTATCATGCACTGATCACGTGGCTGACATACACTGATCACGTGCCTGATCATGCACTGATCACGTGGCTGATCATGCACTGATCACGTGACTGATCATGCACTGATCACGTGATGATCATGCACTGATCACGTGGCTATCATGCACTGCTCACGTGGCTGATCATGCCATGATCACGCAGCTACCATGTACTGGTCACATGACTGATCATGCACTGATCACGTGACTGATCATGCACTGATCACGTGGCTATCATGCACTACTCACGTGGCTGATCATGCAATGATCATGTAGCTACCATGTACAGGTCACGTGAATGATCATACACCCATCAGGTGACTGATCATGCACTGATCACGTGGCTATCATGCACTGATCACGAGACTGATCATGCACTGATCACGTCTATATCATGCACTGATCACATGACTGCCCATGCACTGATCACGTGGATGATCATACACTAATCTTGTGACAGATCATGCACTGATCACGTGGCTGATCATGCACTGATACCGTGACTGAGCATGGACTGATCACATGACTATCATGTAGTGATCACGTGACTTAATGGCGCTGATCATGTGACTGATCATGCGCTGATCATGTTTGCTATCATACACTGATCATGTGCCTCTGGAGGCAATAAACAAAGAGCTGAGTAGGCACGAATCAAACAGTCAGCAGGCAATAATCATGGAACTCAGGTGTGAGGAATCATGCTGCTCAGCTGGCAATAATCAAGCAGCTGAGCAGGCAGGAATTACGCAGCACAGCTGGCAATTGTCAAGCAGATGACAGGCAGGAATCGTGCAGCTCAGCTGGCAATTGTCAAGCAGATGAGCAGACAGTAATCACGCAGCTCAGCAGGCCCAGATCACGTGACTGAGCATGCACTGTTCACGTGGCTGATCATACACTGATCACGTGATGATCATGCACTGATCACTTGGATATCATGCACTGATCACGTGGCTGATCATACACTGTTCACGTGTCTGACCATGCACTGATCACGTGGCTGATCATACACTGCTCACGTAACTGATCATGCACTGATCACGTGGCTATCATGCACTGATCACGTGGCTGAACATGCACTGTTCACGTGGCTGATCACACACCTGTCACGTGACATATCATGCACTGATCACGTGGCACTCATGCACTGATCACGTGGCTGATCATACTCTGCTCACGTAACTCATGCACACATCACGTGGCTATCATGCACTGCTCACGTGGCTCGTCATGGAATGATCACGTAGCAACCATATACTGGTCACGTGACTGATCATGCAAAGATCACGTAAATGATCATGCACTGTTCACGTGACTGATCATGTACTGATCACGTGACTGATCATGCACTGATCACGTGGCTATCATGCTCTGCTCACGTGGCTGATCATGCAACGATCACGTAGCAACCATGTACTGGTCACGTGACTGATCATGCACTGATCACGTAATTGATCCTGCACTGATCACGTGGCTCATCATGCACTGATCACGTGGCTGATCACACATGTATCACGTGACTGATCATGCACTGATCACGTGGCTCTCATGCACTGATCACGTGGCTGTCATGCACTGATCACGTGGATATCATGCACTGATCACGTGGCTGATCACACACGTATCACATGACTGATCATGCACTGATCACGTGGCTATCATGCACTGATCACGTGGCTATCATGCACTGATCACGTGGCTGATCATGCAATGATCACGTAGCTACCATGTACTGGTCACGTGACTGATCATGCACTGATCACGTAATTGATCATGCACTGATCACGTGGCTGATCATGCACTGATCACGTGGCTGATCATGCACTGATCACGTGACTGATCATGCACTGATCACGTGGCTGATCATGCACTGATCACGTGGCTGATCATGCACTGATCACGTGGCTGATCATGCACTGATCACGTGGCTATCATGCACTGATCACGTGGCTGACATACACTGATCACGTGCCTGATCATGCACTGATCACGTGGCTGATCATGCACTGATCACGTGACTGATCATGCACTGATCACGTGTCTGATCATGCACTGATCACGTGGCTATCATGCACTGCTCACGTGGCTGATCATGCCATGATCACGCAGCTACCATGTACTGGTCACATGACTGATCATGCACTGATCACGTGACTGATCATGCAGTGATCACGTGGCTATCATGAACTACTCACGTGGCTGATCATGCAATGATCATGTAGCTACCATGTACAGGTCACGTGAATGATCATACACCCATCAGGTGACTGATCATGCACTGATCACGTGGCTATCATGCACTGATCACGAGACTGATCATGCACTGATCACGTCTATATCATGCACTGATCACATGACTGCCCATGCACTGATCACGTGGATGATCATACACTAATCTTGTGACAGATCATGCACTGATCACGTGGCTGATCATGCACTGATACCGTGACTGAGCATGGACTGATCACATGACTATCATGTAGTGATCACGTGACTTAATGGCGCTGATCATGTGACTGATCATGCGCTGATCATGTTTGCTATCATACACTGATCATGTGCCTCTGGAGGCAATAAACAAAGAGCTGAGTAGGCACGAATCAAACAGTCAGCAGGCAATAATCATGGAACTCAGGTGTGAGGAATCATGCTGCTCAGCTGGCAATAATCAAGCAGCTGAGCAGGCAGGAATTACGCAGCACAGCTGGCAATTGTCAAGCAGATGACAGGCAGGAATCGTGCAGCTCAGCTGGCAATTGTCAAGCAGATGAGCAGACAGTAATCACGCAGCTCAGCAGGCCCAGATCACGTGACTGAGCATGCACTGTTCACGTGGCTGATCATACACTGATCACGTGATGATCATGCACTGATCACTTGGATATCATGCACTGATCACGTGGCTGATCATACACTGTTCACGTGTCTGACCATGCACTGATCACGTGGCTGATCATACACTGCTCACGTAACTGATCATGCACTGATCACGTGGCTATCATGCACTGATCACGTGGCTGAACATGCACTGTTCACGTGGCTGATCACACACCTGTCACGTGACATATCATGCACTGATCACGTGGCACTCATGCACTGATCACGTGGCTGATCATACTCTGCTCACGTAACTCATGCACACATCACGTGGCTATCATGCACTGCTCACGTGGCTCGTCATGGAATGATCACGTAGCAACCATATACTGGTCACGTGACTGATCATGCAAAGATCACGTAAATGATCATGCACTGTTCACGTGACTGATCATGTACTGATCACGTGACTGATCATGCACTGATCACGTGGCTATCATGCTCTGCTCACGTGGCTGATCATGCAACGATCACGTAGCAACCATGTACTGGTCACGTGACTGATCATGCACTGATCACGTAATTGATCATGCACTGATCACGTGGCTCATCATGCACTGATCACGTGGCTGATCACACATGTATCACGTGACTGATCATGCACTGATCACGTGGCTCTCATGCACTGATCACGTGGCTGTCATGCACTGATCACGTGGATATCATGCACTGATCACGTGGCTGATCACACACGTATCACATGACTGATCATGCACTGATCACGTGGCTATCATGCACTGATCACGTGGCTATCATGCACTGATCACGTGGCTGATCATGCACTGATCACGTAGCTATCATGCACTGATCACGTGACTGATCATGCACTGATCACGTGGCTGATCATGCACTGATCACGTGGCTGATCATGCACTGATCACGTGGCTGATCACACATGATCACGTGACTGATCATGCACTGATCACGTGGCTATCATGCACTGATCACGTGGCTGTCATGCACTGATCACGTGGCTGATCATGCAATGATCACGTAGCTATCATGCACTGATCACGTGACTGATCATGCACTGATCACGTGATTGATCATGCACTGATCACGTGGCTGATCATGCACTGATCACGTGGCTGATCATACTGATCACATGACTGATCATGCACTGATCACGTGACTGATCATGCACTGATCACGTGGCTATCATGCACTGATCACGTGGCTGACATACACTGATCACGTGCCTGATCATGCACTGATCACGTGGCTGATCATGCACTGATCACGTGACTGATCATGCACTGATCACGTGTCTGATCATGCACTGATCACGTGGCTATCATGCACTGCTCACGTGGCTGATCATGCCATGATCACGCAGCTACCATGTACTGGTCACATGACTGATCATGCACTGATCACGTGACTGATCATGCACTGATCACGTGGCTATCATGCACTACTCACGTGGCTGATCATGCAATGATCATGTAGCTACCATGTACAGGTCACGTGAATGATCATACACCCATCAGGTGACTGATCATGCACTGATCACGTGGCTATCATGCACTGATCACGAGACTGATCATGCACTGATCACGTCTATATCATGCACTGATCACATGACTGCCCATGCACTGATCACGTGGATGATCATACACTAATCTTGTGACAGATCATGCACTGATCACGTGGCTGATCATGCACTGATACCGTGACTGAGCATGGACTGATCACATGACTATCATGTAGTGATCACGTGACTTAATGGCGCTGATCATGTGACTGATCATGCGCTGATCATGTTTGCTATCATACACTGATCATGTGCCTCTGGAGGCAATAAACAAAGAGCTGAGTAGGCACGAATCAAACAGTCAGCAGGCAATAATCATGGAACTCAGGTGTGAGGAATCATGCTGCTCAGCTGGCAATAATCAAGCAGCTGAGCAGGCAGGAATTACGCAGCACAGCTGGCAATTGTCAAGCAGATGACAGGCAGGAATCGTGCAGCTCAGCTGGCAATTGTCAAGCAGATGAGCAGACAGTAATCACGCAGCTCAGCAGGCCCAGATCACGTGACTGAGCATGCACTGTTCACGTGGCTGATCATACACTGATCACGTGATGATCATGCACTGATCACTTGGATATCATGCACTGATCACGTGGCTGATCATACACTGTTCACGTGTCTGACCATGCACTGATCACGTGGCTGATCATACACTGCTCACGTAACTGATCATGCACTGATCACGTGGCTATCATGCACTGATCACGTGGCTGAACATGCACTGTTCACGTGGCTGATCACACACTGTCACGTGACATATCATGCACTGATCACGTGGCACTCATGCACTGATCACGTGGCTGATCATACTCTGCTCACGTAACTCATGCACACATCACGTGGCTATCATGCACTGCTCACGTGGCTCGTCATGGAATGATCACGTAGCTACCATATACTGGTCACGTGACTGATCATGCACTGATCACGTAAATGATCATGCACTGTTCACGTGACTGATCATGCACTGATCACGTGACTGATCATGCACTGATCACGTGGCTATCATGCACTGCTCACGTGGCTGATCATGCAACGATCACGTAGCAACCATGTACTGGTCACGTGACTGATCATGCACTGATCACGTAATGATCATGCACTGATCACGTGGCTCATCATGCACTGATCACGTGGCTGATCACACATGTATCACGTGACTGATCATGCACTGATCACGTGGCTCTCATGCACTGATCACGTGGCTGTCATGCACTGATCACGTGGATATCATGCACTGATCACGTGGCTGATCACACACGTATCACATGACTGATCATGCACTGATCACGTGGCTATCATGCACTGATCACGTGGCTATCATGCACTGATCACGTGGCTGATCATGCAATGATCACGTAGCTACCATGTACTGGTCACGTGACTGATCATGCACTGATCACGTAATTGATCATGCACTGATCACGTGGCTGATCATGCACTGATCACGTGGCTGATCACACATGATCACGTGACTGATCATGCACTGATCACGTGGCTGATCATGCACTGATCACGTGGCTGTCATGCACTGATCACGTGGCTGATCATGCACTGATCACGTAGCTACATGCACTGGTCACGTGACTGATCATGCACTGATCACGTGATTGATCATGCACTGATCACGTGGCTGATCATGCACTGATCACGTGGCTGATCATGCACTGATCACATAACTGATCATGCACTGATCACGTGACTGATCATGCACTGATCACGTGGCTATCATGCACTGATCACTGGCTGACATACACTGATCACGTGCCTGATCATGCACTGATCACGTGGCTGATCATGCACTGATCACGTGACTGATCATGCACTGATCACGTGTCTGATCATGCACTGATCACGTGGCTATCATGCACTGCTCACGTGGCTGATCATGCATGATCACGCAGCTACCATGTACTGGTCACATGACTGATCATGCACTGATCACGTGACTGATCATGCAGTGATCACGTGGCTATCATGCACTACTCACGTGGCTGATCATGCAATGATCATGTAGCTACCATGTACAGGTCACGTGAATGATCATACACCCATCAGGTGACTGATCATGCACTGATCACGTGGCTATCATGCACTGATCACGAGACTGATCATGCACTGATCACGTCTATATCATGCACTGATCACATGACTGCCCATGCACTGATCACGTGGATGATCATACACTAATCTTGTGACAGATCATGCACTGATCACGTGGCTGATCATGCACTGATACCGTGACTGAGCATGGACTGATCACATGACTATCATGTAGTGATCACGTGACTTAATGGCGCTGATCATGTGACTGATCATGCGCTGATCATGTTTGCTATCATACACTGATCATGTGCCTCTGGAGGCAATAAACAAAGAGCTGAGTAGGCACGAATCAAACAGTCAGCAGGCAATAATCATGGAACTCAGGTGTGAGGAATCATGCTGCTCAGCTGGCAATAATCAAGCAGCTGAGCAGGCAGGAATTACGCAGCACAGCTGGCAATTGTCAAGCAGATGACAGGCAGGAATCGTGCAGCTCAGCTGGCAATTGTCAAGCAGATGAGCAGACAGTAATCACGCAGCTCAGCAGGCCCAGATCACGTGACTGAGCATGCACTGTTCACGTGGCTGATCATACACTGATCACGTGATGATCATGCACTGATCACTTGGATATCATGCACTGATCACGTGGCTGATCATACACTGTTCACGTGTCTGACCATGCACTGATCACGTGGCTGATCATACACTGCTCACGTAACTGATCATGCACTGATCACGTGGCTATCATGCACTGATCACGTGGCTGAACATGCACTGTTCACGTGGCTGATCACACACCTGTCACGTGACATATCATGCACTGATCACGTGGCACTCATGCACTGATCACGTGGCTGATCATACTCTGCTCACGTAACTCATGCACACATCACGTGGCTATCATGCACTGCTCACGTGGCTCGTCATGGAATGATCACGTAGCAACCATATACTGGTCACGTGACTGATCATGCACAGATCACGTAAATGATCATGCACTGTTCACGTGACTGATCATGTACTGATCACGTGACTGATCATGCACTGATCACGTGGCTATCATGCTCTGCTCACGTGGCTGATCATGCAACGATCACGTAGCAACCATGTACTGGTCACGTGACTGATCATGCACTGATCACGTAATTGATCATGCACTGATCACGTGGCTCATCATGCACTGATCACGTGGCTGATCACACATGTATCACGTGACTGATCATGCACTGATCACGTGGCTATCATGCACTGATCACGTGGCTGTCATGCACTGATCACGTGGATATCATGCACTGATCACGTGGCTGATCACACACGTATCACATGACTGATCATGCACTGATCACGTGGCTATCATGCACTGATCACGTGGCTATCATGCACTGATCACGTGGCTGATCATGCAATGATCACGTAGCTACCATGTACTGGTCACATGACTGATCATGCACTGATCACGTGACTGATCATGCACTGATCACGTGGCTATCATGCACTACTCACGTGGCTGATCATGCAATGATCATGTAGCTACCATGTACAGGTCACGTGAATGATCATACACCCATCAGGTGACTGATCATGCACTGATCACGTGGCTATCATGCACTGATCACGACTGATCATGCACTGATCACGTCTATATCATGCACTGATCACATGACTGCCCATGCACTGATCACGTGGATGATCATACACTAATCATGTGACAGATCATGCACTGATCACGTGGCTGATCATGCACTGATACCGTGACTGAGCATGGACTGATCACATGACTATCATGTAGTGATCACGTGACTTAATGGCGCTGATCATGTGACTGATCATGCGCTGATCATGTTTGCTATCATACACTGATCATGTGCCTCTGGAGGCAATAAACAAAGAGCTGAGTAGGCACGAATCAAACAGTCAGCAGGCAATAATCATGGAACTCAGCTGTGAGGAATCATGCTGCTCAGCTGGCAATAATCAAGCAGCTGAGCAGGCAGGAATTACGCAGCACAGCTGGCAATTGTCAAGCAGATGACAGGCAGGAATCGTGCAGCTCAGCTGGCAATTGTCAAGCAGATGAGCAGACAGTAATCACGCAGCTCAGCAGGCCCAGATCACGTGACTGAGCATGCACTGTTCACGTGGCTGATCATACACTGATCACGTGATGATCATGCACTGATCACTTGGATATCATGCACTGATCACGTGGCTGATCATACACTGTTCACGTGTCTGACCATGCACTGATCACGTGGCTGATCATACACTGCTCACGTAACTGATCATGCACTGATCACGTGGCTATCATGCACTGATCACGTGGCACTCATGCTGATCACGTGGCTGATCATACACTGATCACGTAACTCATGCACACATCACGTGGCTATCATGCACTGCTCACGTGGCTCGTCATGGAATGATCACGTAGCAACCATATACTGGTCACGTGACTGATCATGCACAGATCACGTAAATGATCATGCACTGATCACGTGACTGATCATGCACTGATCACGTGACTGATCATGCACTGATCACGTGGCTATCATGCACTGCTCACGTGGCTGATCATGCAACGATCACGTAGCAACCATGTACTGGTCACGTGACTGATCATGCACTGATCACGTAATTGATCATGCACTGATCACGTGGCTCATCATGCACTGATCACGTGGCTGATCACACATGTATCACGTGACTGATCATGCACTGATCACGTGGCTCTCATGCACTGATCACGTGGCTGTCATGCACTGATCACGTGGATATCATGCACTGATCACGTGGCTGATCACACACGTATCACATGACTGATCATGCACTGATCACGTGGCTATCATGCACTGATCACGTGGCTATCATGCACTGATCACGTGGCTGATCATGCAATGATCACGTAGCTACCATGTACTGGTCACGTGACTGATCATGCACTGATCACGTAATTGATCATGCACTGATCACGTGGCTGATCATGCACTGATCACGTGGCTGATCACACATGATCACGTGACTGATCATGCACTGATCACGTGGCTATCATGCACTGATCACGTGGCTGTCATGCACTGATCACGTGGCTGATCATGCACTGATCACGTAGCTATCATGCACTGATCACGTGACTGATCATGCACTGATCACGTAATTGATCATGCACTGATCACGTGGCTGATCATGCACTGATCACGTGGCTGATCATGCACTGATCACGTGACTGATCATGCACTGATCACGTGACTGATCATGCACTGATCACGTGGCTATCATGCACTGATCACGTGGCTGATCATGCACTGATCACGTGACTGATCATGCACTGATCACGTGGCTGATCATGCACTGATCACGTGACTGATCATGCACTGATCACGTGGCTGATCATGCACTGATCACGTGGCTATCATGCACTGATCACGTGGCTGATCATGCATGATCACTGACTATCATGCACTGATCACGTGACTGATCATGCACTGATCACGTGACTGATCATGCACTGATCACGTGGCTATCATGCACTGATCACGTGGCTGATCATGCACTGATCACGTAGCTACCATGTACTGGTCACGTGACTGATCATGCACTGATCACGTGACTGATCATGCACTGATCACGTGGCTGATCATGCACTGATCACGTGGCTGATCATGCACTGATCACGTGGCTGATCATGCACTGATCACGTGACTGATCATGCACTGATCACGTGGCTATCATGCACTGATCACGTGGCTGATCATGCACTGATCACGTGGCTATCATGCACTGATCACGTGGCTGATCATGCACTGATCACGTGACTGATCATGCACTGATCACGTGGCTGATCATGCACTGATCACGTGGCTATCATGCACTGATCACGTGGCTGATCATGCACTGATCACGCAGCTACCATGTACTGGTCACATGACTGATCATGCACTGATCACGTGACTGATCATGCACTGATCACGTGGCTATCATGCACTACTCACGTGGCTGATCATGCAATGATCATGTAGCTACCATGTACAGGTCACGTGAATGATCATACACCCATCAGGTGACTGATCATGCACTGATCACGTGGCTATCATGCACTGATCACGAGACTGATCATGCACTGATCACGTCTATATCATGCACTGATCACATGACTGCCCATGCACTGATCACGTGGATGATCATACACTAATCATGTGACAGATCATGCACTGATCACGTGGCTGATCATGCACTGATACCGTGACTGAGCATGGACTGATCACATGACTATCATGTAGTGATCACGTGACTTAATGGCGCTGATCATGTGACTGATCATGCGCTGATCATGTTTGCTATCATACACTGATCATGTGCCTCTGGAGGCAATAAACAAAGAGCTGAGTAGGCACGAATCAAACAGTCAGCAGGCAATAATCATGGAACTCAGCTGTGAGGAATCATGCTGCTCAGCTGGCAATAATCAAGCAGCTGAGCAGGCAGGAATTACGCAGCACAGCTGGCAATTGTCAAGCAGATGACAGGCAGGAATCGTGCAGCTCAGCTGGCAATTGTCAAGCAGATGAGCAGACAGTAATCACGCAGCTCAGCAGGCCCAGATCACGTGACTGAGCATGCACTGTTCACGTGGCTGATCATACACTGATCACGTGATGATCATGCACTGATCACTTGGATATCATGCACTGATCACGTGGCTGATCATACACTGTTCACGTGTCTGACCATGCACTGATCACGTGGCTGATCATACACTGCTCACGTAACTGATCATGCACTGATCACGTGGCTATCATGCACTGATCACGTGGCACTCATGCACTGATCACGTGGCTGATCATACACTGCTCACGTAACTCATGCACACATCACGTGGCTATCATGCACTGCTCACGTGGCTGTCATGGAATGATCACGTAGCTACCATATACTGGTCACGTGACTGATCATGCACTGATCACGTAAATGATCATGCACTGTTCACGTGACTGATCATGCACTGATCACGTGACTGATCATGCACTGATCACGTGGCTATCATGCTCTGCTCACGTGGCTGATCATGCAACGATCACGTAGCAACCATGTACTGGTCACGTGACTGATCATGCACTGATCACGTAATTGATCCTGCACTGATCACGTGGCTCATCATGCACTGATCACGTGGCTGATCACACATGTATCACGTGACTGATCATGCACTGATCACGTGGCTCTCATGCACTGATCACGTGGCTGTCATGCACTGATCACGTGGATATCATGCACTGATCACGTGGCTGATCACACACGTATCACATGACTGATCATGCACTGATCACGTGGCTATCATGCACTGATCACGTGGCTATCATGCACTGATCACGTGGCTGATCATGCACTGATCACATAGCTACCATGTACTGATCACGTGACTGATCATGCACTGATCACGTAATTGATCATGCACTGATCACGTGGCTGATCATGCACTGATCACGTGGCTGATCACACATGATCACGTGACTGATCATGCACTGATCACGTGGCTATCATGCACTGATCACGTGGCTGATCATGCACTGATCACGTGGCTGATCATGCACTGATCACGTAGCTACCATGCACTGATCACGTGACTGATCATGCACTGATCACGTGACTGATCATGCACTGATCACGTGGCTGATCATGCACTGATCACGTGGCTGATCATGCACTGATCACATGACTGATCATGCACTGATCACGTGACTGATCATGCACTGATCACGTGGCTATCATGCACTGATCACGTGGCTGATCATACACTGATCACGTGCCTGATCATGCACTGATCACGTGGCTGATCATGCACTGATCACGTGACTGATCATGCACTGATCACGTGGCTGATCATGCACTGATCACGTGGCTATCATGCACTGCTCACGTGGCTGATCATGCCATGATCACTCAGCTACCATGCACTGATCACATGACTGATCATGCACTGATCACGTGACTGATCATGCACTGATCACGTGGCTATCATGCACTGATCACGTGGCTGATCATGCACTGATCATGTAGCTACCATGCACTGATCACGTGACTGATCATGCACTGATCACGTGACTGATCATGCACTGATCACGTGGCTATCATGCACTGATCACGTGACTGATCATGCACTGATCACGTCTATATCATGCACTGATCACGTGACTGATCATGCACTGATCACGTGGCTGATCATGCACTGATCACGTGACTGATCATGCACTGATCACGTGGCTGATCACACACTATCACGTGACTGATCATGCACTGATCACGTGGCTGATCATGCACTGATCACGTGGCTATCATGCACTGATCACGTGGCTGATCATGCACTGATCACGTAGCTACCATGTACTGGTCACGTGACTGATCATGCACTGATCACGTAATTGATCATGCACTGATCACGTGGCTGATCATGCACTGATCACGTGACTGATCATGCACTGATCACGTGACTGATCATGCACTGATCACGTGGCTATCATGCACTGATCACGTGGCTGACATGCACTGATCACGTGCCTGATCATGCACTGATCACGTGGCTGATCATGCACTGATCACGTGACTGATCATGCACTGATCACGTGTCTGATCATGCACTGATCACGTGGCTATCATGCACTGCTCACGTGGCTGATCATGCCATGATCACGCAGCTACCATGTACTGGTCACATGACTGATCATGCACTGATCACGTGACTGATCATGCACTGATCACGTGGCTATCATGCACTACTCACGTGGCTGATCATGCAATGATCATGTAGCTACCATGTACAGGTCACGTGAATGATCATACACCCATCAGGTGACTGATCATGCACTGATCACGTGGCTATCATGCACTGATCACGAGACTGATCATGCACTGATCACGTCTATATCATGCACTGATCACATGACTGCCCATGCACTGATCACGTGGATGATCATACACTAATCTTGTGACAGATCATGCACTGATCACGTGGCTGATCATGCACTGATACCGTGACTGAGCATGGACTGATCACATGACTATCATGTAGTGATCACGTGACTTAATGGCGCTGATCATGTGACTGATCATGCGCTGATCATGTTTGCTATCATACACTGATCATGTGCCTCTGGAGGCAATAAACAAAGAGCTGAGTAGGCACGAATCAAACAGTCAGCAGGCAATAATCATGGAACTCAGGTGTGAGGAATCATGCTGCTCAGCTGGCAATAATCAAGCAGCTGAGCAGGCAGGAATTACGCAGCACAGCTGGCAATTGTCAAGCAGATGACAGGCAGGAATCGTGCAGCTCAGCTGGCAATTGTCAAGCAGATGAGCAGACAGTAATCACGCAGCTCAGCAGGCCCAGATCACGTGACTGAGCATGCACTGTTCACGTGGCTGATCATACACTGATCACGTGATGATCATGCACTGATCACTTGGATATCATGCACTGATCACGTGGCTGATCATACACTGTTCACGTGTCTGACCATGCACTGATCACGTGGCTGATCATACACTGCTCACGTAACTGATCATGCACTGATCACGTGGCTGATCATGCACTGATCACGTGGCTGATCATGCACTGATCACGTGGCTGATCATGCACTGATCACGTGGCTGATCATGCACTGATCACGTGGCTGATCATGCACTGATCACGTGACTGATCATGCACTGATCACGTAACTGATCATGCACTGATCACGTGGCTGATCATGCACTGATCACGTGACTGATCATGCACTGATCACGTGGCTATCATGCACTGATCACGTGGCTGATCATGCAATGATCACGTAGCTATCATGTACTGGTCACGTGACTGATCATGCACTGATCACGTGATTGATCATGCACTGATCACGTGGCTGATCATGCACTGATCACGTGACTGATCATGCACTGATCACGTGACTGATCATGCACTGATCACGTGGCTATCATGCACTGATCACGTGGCTGATCATGCACTGATCACGTGGCTATCATGCACTGATCACGTGGCTGATCATGCACTGATCACGTGACTGATCATGCACTGATCACGTGACTGATCATGCACTGATCACGTGGCTATCATGCACTGATCACGTGGCTGATCATGCACTGTCACGTGACTGATCATGCACTGATCACGTGACTGATCATGCACTGATCACGTGGCTATCATGCACTACTCACGTGGCTGATCATGCAATGATCATGTAGCTACCATGTACTGGTCACGTGACTGATCATACACCCATCAGGTGACTGATCATGCACTGATCACGTGGCTGATCATGCACTGATCACCTGACTGATCATGCACTGATCACGTGACTGATCATGCACTGATCACATGGCTATCATGCACTGATCACCTGCTGATCATGCACTGATCACGTGGCTGATCATGCACTGATACCGTGACTGAGCATGGACTGATCACATGACTATCATGTAGTGATCACGTGACTTAATGGCGCTGATCATGTGACTGATCATGCGCTGATCATGTTTGCTATCATACACTGATCATGTGCCTCTGGAGGCAATAAACAAAGAGCTGAGTAGGCACGAATCAAACAGTCAGCAGGCAATAATCATGGAACTCAGCTGTGAGGAATCATGCTGCTCAGCTGGCAATAATCAAGCAGCTGAGCAGGCAGGAATTACGCAGCACAGCTGGCAATTGTCAAGCAGATGACAGGCAGGAATCGTGCAGCTCAGCTGGCAATTGTCAAGCAGATGAGCAGACAGTAATCACGCAGCTCAGCAGGCCCAGATCACGTGACTGAGCATGCACTGTTCACGTGGCTGATCATACACTGATCACGTGATGATCATGCACTGATCACGTGACTGATCATGCACTGATCACGTGGCTGATCATACACTGATCACGTGACTGATCATGCACTGATCACGTGGCTATCATGCACTGATCACGTGGCTGATCATGCACTGATCACGTGGCTATCATGCACTGATCACGTGACTGATCATGCACTGATCACGTGGCTGATCATGCACTGATCACGTGACTGATCATGCACTGATCACGTGACTGATCATGCACTGATCACGTGGCTATCATGCACTGATCACGTGGCTGATCATGCACTGATCACGTAGCTACCATGCACTGGTCACGTGACTGATCATGCACTGATCACGTAACTGATCATGCACTGATCACGTGACTGATCATGCACTGATCACGTGGCTGATCATGCACTGATCACGCAGCTATCATGCACTGATCACGTGACTGATCATGCACTGATCACGTAATTGATCATGCACTGATCACGTGGCTGATCATGCACTGATCACGTGACTGATCATGCACTGATCACGTGACTGATCATGCACTGATCACGTGGCTATCATGCACTGATCACGTGGCTGATCATGCACTGATCACGTGGCTGATCATGCACTGATCACATGACTGATCATGCACTGATCACGTGACTGATCATGCACTGATCACGTGGCTATCATGCACTATCACGTGGCTGATCATGCAATGATCACGTAGCTACCATGTACTGGTCACGTGACTGATCATGCACTGATCACGTGACTGATCATGCACTGATCACGTGGCTATCATGCACTGATCACGTGGCTGATCATGCACTGATCACGTGCCTGATCATGCACTGATCACGTGACTGATCATGCACTGATCACGTAGCATCATGCACTGATCACGTGGCTGATCATGCACTGATCACGTGGCTGATCATGCACTGATCACGTGGCTATCATGCACTGATCACGTGGCTGATCATGCACTGATACCGTGACTGAGCATGGACTGATCACATGACTATCATGTAGTGATCACGTGACTTAATGGCGCTGATCATGTGACTGATCATGCGCTGATCATGTTTGCTATCATACACTGATCATGTGCCTCTGGAGGCAATAAACAAAGAGCTGAGTAGGCACGAATCAAACAGTCAGCAGGCAATAATCATGGAACTCAGGTGTGAGGAATCATGCTGCTCAGCTGGCAATAATCAAGCAGCTGAGCAGGCAGGAATTACGCAGCACAGCTGGCAATTGTCAAGCAGATGACAGGCAGGAATCGTGCAGCTCAGCTGGCAATTGTCAAGCAGATGAGCAGACAGTAATCACGCAGCTCAGCAGGCCCTGATCACGTGACTGAGCATGCACTGTTCACGTGGCTGATCATACACTGATCACGTGATTGATCATGCACTGATCACTTGGATATCATGCACTGATCACGTGGCTGATCATACACTGTTCACGTGTCTGACCATGCACTGATCACGTGGCTGATCATACACTGCTCACGTAACTGATCATGCACTGATCACGTGGCTGATCATGCACTGATCACGTGGCTGATCATGCACTGATCACGTGGCTGATCATGCACTGATCACGTGGCTATCATGCACTGATCACGTGGCTGATCATGCACTGATCACGTGGCTGATCATGCACTGATCACGTAGCTACCATGCACTGATCACGTGACTGATCATGCACTGATCACGTAACTGATCATGCACTGATCACGTGGCTATCATGCACTGATCACGTGGCTGATCATGCACTGATCACGTGACTGATCATGCACTGATCACGTGGCTGATCATGCACTGATCACGTGACTGATCATGCACTGATCACGTGACTGATCATGCACTGATCACGTGGCTGATCATGCACTGATCACGTGGCTATCATGCACTGATCACGTGGCTGATCATGCACTGATCACGTGACTGATCATGCACTGATCACGTGACTGATCATGCACTGATCACGTAATTGATCATGCACTGATCACGTGGCTGATCATGCACTGATCACGTGACTGATCATGCACTGATCACGTGGCTATCATGCACTGATCACGTGGCTGATCATGCAATGATCACGTAGCTACCATGTACTGATCACGTGACTGATCATGCACTGATCACGTAATTGATCATGCACTGATCACGTGACTGATCATGCACTGATCACGTGACTGATCATGCACTGATCACGTGACTGATCATGCACTGATCACGTGGCTATCATGCACTGATCACGTGGCTGATCATGCACTGATCACGTGGCTATCATGCACTGATCACGTGGCTGATCATGCACTGATCACGTGACTGATCATGCACTGATCACGTGACTGATCATGCACTGATCACGTGGCTATCATGCACTGATCACGTGGCTGATCATGCACTGTCACGTGACTGATCATGCACTGATCACGTGACTGATCATGCACTGATCACGTGGCTATCATGCACTACTCACGTGGCTGATCATGCAATGATCATGTAGCTACCATGTACTGGTCACGTGACTGATCATACACCCATCAGGTGACTGATCATGCACTGATCACGTGGCTGATCATGCACTGATCACGTGCCTGATCATGCACTGATCACGTGACTAATCATGCACTGATCACATGCTATCATGAACTGATCACCTGCTGATCATGCACTGATCACGTGGCTGATCATGCACTGATACCGTGACTGAGCATGGACTGATCACATGACTATCATGTAGTGATCACGTGACTTAATGGCGCTGATCATGTGACTGATCATGCGCTGATCATGTTTGCTATCATACACTGATCATGTGCCTCTGGAGGCAATAAACAAAGAGCTGAGTAGGCACGAATCAAACAGTCAGCAGGCAATAATCATGGAACTCAGCTGTGAGGAATCATGCTGCTCAGCTGGCAATAATCAAGCAGCTGAGCAGGCAGGAATTACGCAGCACAGCTGGCAATTGTCAAGCAGATGACAGGCAGGAATCGTGCAGCTCAGCTGGCAATTGTCAAGCAGATGAGCAGACAGTAATCACGCAGCTCAGCAGGCCCAGATCACGTGACTGAGCATGCACTGTTCACGTGGCTGATCATACACTGATCACGTGATGATCATGCACTGATCACGTGACTGATCATGCACTGATCACGTGGCTGATCATACACTGATCACGTGACTGATCATGCACTGATCACGTGGCTATCATGCACTGATCACGTGGCTGATCATGCACTGATCACGTGGCTATCATGCACTGATCACGTGACTGATCATGCACTGATCACGTGGCTGATCATGCACTGATCACGTGACTGATCATGCACTGATCACGTGACTGATCATGCACTGATCACGTGGCTATCATGCACTGATCACGTGGCTGATCATGCACTGATCACGTAGCTACCATGCACTGGTCACGTGACTGATCATGCACTGATCACGTAACTGATCATGCACTGATCACGTGACTGATCATGCACTGATCACGTGGCTGATCATGCACTGATCACGCAGCTATCATGTACTGATCACGTGACTGATCATGCACTGATCACGTAATTGATCATGCACTGATCACGTGGCTGATCATGCACTGATCACGTGACTGATCATGCACTGATCACGTGACTGATCATGCACTGATCACGTGGCTATCATGCACTGATCACGTGGCTGATCATGCACTGATCACGTGGCTGATCATGCATGATCACATGACTGATCATGCACTGATCACGTGACTGATCATGCACTGATCACGTGGCTATCATGCACTATCACGTGGCTGATCATGCAATGATCACGTAGCTACCATGTACTGGTCACGTGACTGATCATGCACTGATCACGTGACTGATCATGCACTGATCACGTGGCTATCATGCACTGATCACGTGGCTGATCATGCACTGATCACGTGCCTGATCATGCACTGATCACGTGACTGATCATGCACTGATCACGTGGCATCATGCACTGATCACGTGGCTGATCATGCACTGATCACGTGGCTGATCATGCACTGATCACGTGGCTATCATGCACTGATCACGTGGCTGATCATGCACTGATACCGTGACTGAGCATGGACTGATCACATGACTATCATGTAGTGATCACGTGACTTAATGGCGCTGATCATGTGACTGATCATGCGCTGATCATGTTTGCTATCATACACTGATCATGTGCCTCTGGAGGCAATAAACAAAGAGCTGAGTAGGCACGAATCAAACAGTCAGCAGGCAATAATCATGGAACTCAGGTGTGAGGAATCATGCTGCTCAGCTGGCAATAATCAAGCAGCTGAGCAGGCAGGAATTACGCAGCACAGCTGGCAATTGTCAAGCAGATGACAGGCAGGAATCGTGCAGCTCAGCTGGCAATTGTCAAGCAGATGAGCAGACAGTAATCACGCAGCTCAGCAGGCCCTGATCACGTGACTGAGCATGCACTGTTCACGTGGCTGATCATACACTGATCACGTGATTGATCATGCACTGATCACTTGGATATCATGCACTGATCACGTGGCTGATCATACACTGTTCACGTGTCTGACCATGCACTGATCACGTGGCTGATCATACACTGCTCACGTAACTGATCATGCACTGATCACGTGGCTGATCATGCACTGATCACGTGGCTGATCATGCACTGATCACGTGGCTGATCATGCACTGATCACGTGGCTGATCATGCACTGATCACGTGGCTGATCATGCACTGATCACGTGGCTGATCATGCACTGATCACGTAGCTATCATGCACTGATCACGTGACTGATCATGCACTGATCACGTGGCTGATCATGCACTGATCACGTGGCTGATCATGCACTGATCACGTGACT
This sequence comes from Bos javanicus, assembly GCF_032452875.1. Taxonomy (NCBI): domain Eukaryota; kingdom Metazoa; phylum Chordata; class Mammalia; order Artiodactyla; family Bovidae; genus Bos; species Bos javanicus. Next base: position 49,300 of record NW_026893875.1, read on the forward strand.
GATCATGCACTGATCACGTGACTGATCATGCACTGATCACGTGACTGATCATGCACTGATCACGTGGCTGATCATGCACTGATCACGTGGCTGATCATGCACTGATCACGTGACTGATCATGCACTGATCACGTGGCTATCATGCACTGATCACGTGGCTGATCATGCACTGATCACGTGGCTATCATGCACTGATCACGTGACTGATCATGCACTGATCACGTGGCTGATCATGCACTGATCACGTGACTGATCATGCACTGATCACGTGGCTGATCATGCACTGATCACGTGACTGATCATGCACTGATCACGTGGCTATCATGCACTGATCACGTGGCTGATCATGCACTGATCACGTGGCTATCATGCACTGATCACGTGGCTGATCATGCACTGATCACGTGACTGATCATGCACTGATCACGTGACTGATCATGCACTGATCACGTGGCTATCATGCACTGATCACGTGGCTGATCATGCACTGATCACGTGACTGATCATGCACTGATCACGTGACTGATCATGCACTGATCACGTGGCTGTCATGCACTGATCACGTGGCTGATCATGCACTGATCACGTGGCTGATCATGCACTGATCACGTGGCTATCATGCACTGATCACGTGGCTGATCATGCACTGATACCGTGACTGAGCATGGACTGATCACATGACTATCATGTAGTGATCACGTGACTTAATGGCGCTGATCATGTGACTGATCATGCGCTGATCATGTTTGCTATCATACACTGATCATGTGCCTCTGGAGGCAATAAACAAAGAGCTGAGTAGGCACGAATCAAACAGTCAGCAGGCAATAATCATGGAACTCAGGTGTGAGGAATCATGCTGCTCAGCTGGCAATAATCAAGCAGCTGAGCAGGCAGGAATTACGCAGCACAGCTGGCAATTGTCAAGCAGATGACAGGCAGGAATCGTGCAGCTCAGCTGGCAATTGTCAAGCAGATGAGCAGACAGTAATCACGCAGCTCAGCAGGCCCAGATCACGTGACTGAGCATGCACTGTTCACGTGGCTGATCATACACTGATCACGTGATGATCATGCACTGATCACTTGGATATCATGCACTGATCACGTGGCTGATCATGCACTGTTCACGTGTCTATCATGCACTGATCACGTGACTGATCATGCACTGATCACGTGGATGATCATGCACTGATCACGTGACTGATCATGCACTGATCACGTGGCTGATCATGCACTATCACGTGACTGATCATGCACTGATCACGTGGCTATCATGCACTGATCACGTGGCTATCATGCACTGATCACGTGGCTGATCATGCACTGATCACGTGACTGATCATGCACTGATCACGTGGCTGATCATGCACTGATCACGTAACTGATCATGCACTGATCACGTGGCTATCATGCACTGATCACGTGGCTGATCATGCACTGATCACGTGGCTGATCATGCACTGTCACGTGACTATCATGCACTGATCACGTGGCATCATGCACTGATCACGTGGCTGATCATACACTGATCACGTAACTCATGCACACATCACGTGGCTATCATGCACTGATCACGTGGCTGTCATGCAATGATCACGTAGCAACCATATACTGGTCACGTGACTGATCATGCACTGATCACGTAAATGATCATGCACTGATCACGTGACTGATCATGCACTGATCACGTGACTGATCATGCACTGATCACGTGGCTATCATGCACTGCTCACGTGGCTGATCATGCACGATCACGTAGCAACCATGTACTGGTCACGTGACTGATCATGCACTGATCACGTAATTGATCATGCACTGATCACGTGGCTGATCATGCACTGATCACGTGGCTGATCACACATGATCACGTGACTGATCATGCACTGATCACGTGGCTATCATGCACTGATCACGTGGCTGATCATGCACTGATCACGTGGATATCATGCACTGATCACGTGGCTGATCACACTATCACGTGACTGATCATGCACTGATCACGTGGCTATCATGCACTGATCACGTGGCTATCATGCACTGATCACGTGGCTGATCATGCACTGATCACGTGACTGATCATGCACTGATCACGTGGCTGATCATGCACTGATCACGTGACTGATCATGCACTGATCACGTGGCTGATCATGCACTGATCACGTGGCTGATCATGCACTGATCACGTGGCTGATCATGCACTGATCACGTGGCTGATCATGCACTGATCACGTGACTGATCATGCACTGATCACGTGACTGATCATGCACTGATCACGTGGCTATCATGCACTGATCACGTGGCTGATCATGCACTGATCACGTAGCTATCATGTACTGATCACGTGACTGATCATGCACTGATCACGTAATTGATCATGCACTGATCAGTGACTGATCATGCACTGATCACGTGACTGATCATGCACTGATCACGTGACTGATCATGCACTGATCACGTGGCTATCATGCACTGATCACGTGGCTGATCATGCACTGATCACGTGGCTATCATGCACTGATCACGTGGCTGATCATGCACTGATCACGTGACTGATCATGCACTGATCACGTGACTGATCATGCACTGATCACGTGGCTATCATGCACTGATCACGTGGCTGATCATGCACTGTCACGTGACTGATCATGCACTGATCACGTGACTGATCATGCACTGATCACGTGGCTATCATGCACTACTCACGTGGCTGATCATGCAATGATCATGTAGCTACCATGTACTGGTCACGTGACTGATCATACACCCATCAGGTGACTGATCATGCACTGATCACGTGGCTGATCATGCACTGATCACCTGCCTGATCATGCACTGATCACGTGACTGATCATGCACTGATCACATGGCTATCATGCACTGATCACGTGCTGATCATGCACTGATCACGTGGCTGATCATGCACTGATACCGTGACTGAGCATGGACTGATCACATGACTATCATGTAGTGATCACGTGACTTAATGGCGCTGATCATGTGACTGATCATGCGCTGATCATGTTTGCTATCATACACTGATCATGTGCCTCTGGAGGCAATAAACAAAGAGCTGAGTAGGCACGAATCAAACAGTCAGCAGGCAATAATCATGGAACTCAGGTGTGAGGAATCATGCTGCTCAGCTGGCAATAATCAAGCAGCTGAGCAGGCAGGAATTACGCAGCACAGCTGGCAATTGTCAAGCAGATGACAGGCAGGAATCGTGCAGCTCAGCTGGCAATTGTCAAGCAGATGAGCAGACAGTAATCACGCAGCTCAGCAGGCCCAGATCACGTGACTGAGCATGCACTGTTCACGTGGCTGATCATACACTGATCACGTGATGATCATGCACTGATCACGTGATATCATGCACTGATCACGTGGCTGATCATACACTGTTCACGTGTCTGACCATGCACTGATCACGTGGCTGATCATACACTGCTCACGTAACTGATCATGCACTGATCACGTGGCTATCATGCACTGATCACGTGGCTGATCATGCACTGATCACGTGGCTATCATGCACTGATCACGTGACTGATCATGCACTGATCACGTGGCTGATCATGCACTGATCACGTGACTGATCATGCACTGATCACGTGACTGATCATGCACTGATCACGTGGCTATCATGCACTGATCACGTGGCTGATCATGCACTGATCACGTAGCTACCATGTACTGGTCACGTGACTGATCATGCACTGATCACGTAACTGATCATGCACTGATCACGTGGCTGATCATGCACTGATCACGTGACTGATCATGCACTGATCACGTGGCTATCATGCACTGATCACGTGGCTGATCATGCACTGATCACGTAGCTACCATGCACTGGTCACGTGACTGATCATGCACTGATCACGTAATTGATCATGCACTGATCACGTGGCTGATCATGCACTGATCACGTGACTGATCATGCACTGATCACGTGACTGATCATGCACTGATCACGTGGCTATCATGCACTGATCACGTGGCTGATCATGCACTGATCACGTGGCTGATCATGCACTGATCACATGACTGATCATGCACTGATCACGTGACTGATCATGCACTGATCACGTGGCTATCATGCACTGATCACGTGGCTGATCATGCACTGATCACGTAGCTACCATGCACTGATCACGTGACTGATCATGCACTGATCACGTGACTGATCATGCACTGATCACGTGGCTATCATGCACTGATCACGTGGCTGATCATGCACTGATCACGTGGCTGATCATGCACTGATCACGTGACTGATCATGCACTGATCACGTGGCTGATCATGCACTGATCACGTGGCTGATCATGCACTGATCACGTGGCTGATCATGCACTGATCACGTGGCTGATCATGCACTGATCACGTGGCTGATCATGCACTGATCACGTGACTGATCATGCACTGATCACGTGGCTATCATGCACTGATCACGTGGCTGATCATGCACTGATCACGTGGCTATCATGCACTGATCACGTGACTGATCATGCACTGATCACGTGACTGATCATGCACTGATCACGTGTCTGATCATGCACTGATCACGTGGCTATCATGCACTGCTCACGTGGCTGATCATGCCATGATCACGCAGCTACCATGTACTGGTCACATGACTGATCATGCACTGATCACGTGACTGATCATGCACTGATCACGTGGCTATCATGCACTACTCACGTGGCTGATCATGCAATGATCATGTAGCTACCATGTACAGGTCACGTGAATGATCATACACCCATCAGGTGACTGATCATGCACTGATCACGTGGCTATCATGCACTGATCACGAGACTGATCATGCACTGATCACGTCTATATCATGCACTGATCACATGACTGCCCATGCACTGATCACGTGGATGATCATACACTAATCTTGTGACAGATCATGCACTGATCACGTGGCTGATCATGCACTGATACCGTGACTGAGCATGGACTGATCACATGACTATCATGTAGTGATCACGTGACTTAATGGCGCTGATCATGTGACTGATCATGCGCTGATCATGTTTGCTATCATACACTGATCATGTGCCTCTGGAGGCAATAAACAAAGAGCTGAGTAGGCACGAATCAAACAGTCAGCAGGCAATAATCATGGAACTCAGGTGTGAGGAATCATGCTGCTCAGCTGGCAATAATCAAGCAGCTGAGCAGGCAGGAATTACGCAGCACAGCTGGCAATTGTCAAGCAGATGACAGGCAGGAATCGTGCAGCTCAGCTGGCAATTGTCAAGCAGATGAGCAGACAGTAATCACGCAGCTCAGCAGGCCCAGATCACGTGACTGAGCATGCACTGTTCACGTGGCTGATCATACACTGATCACGTGATGATCATGCACTGATCACTTGGATATCATGCACTGATCACGTGGCTGATCATACACTGTTCACGTGTCTGACCATGCACTGATCACGTGGCTGATCATACACTGCTCACGTAACTGATCATGCACTGATCACGTGGCTATCATGCACTGATCACGTGGCTGAACATGCACTGTTCACGTGGCTGATCACACACCTGTCACGTGACATATCATGCACTGATCACGTGGCACTCATGCACTGATCACGTGGCTGATCATACTCTGCTCACGTAACTCATGCACACATCACGTGGCTATCATGCACTGCTCACGTGGCTCGTCATGGAATGATCACGTAGCAACCATATACTGGTCACGTGACTGATCATGCAAAGATCACGTAAATGATCATGCACTGTTCACGTGACTGATCATGTACTGATCACGTGACTGATCATGCACTGATCACGTGGCTATCATGCACTGCTCACGTGGCTGATCATGCAACGATCACGTAGCAACCATGTACTGGTCACGTGACTGATCATGCACTGATCACGTAATTGATCATGCACTGATCACGTGGCTCATCATGCACTGATCACGTGGCTGATCACACATGTATCACGTGACTGATCATGCACTGATCACGTGGCTCTCATGCACTGATCACGTGGCTGTCATGCACTGATCACGTGGATATCATGCACTGATCACGTGGCTGATCACACACGTATCACATGACTGATCATGCACTGATCACGTGGCTATCATGCACTGATCACGTGGCTATCATGCACTGATCACGTGGCTGATCATGCACTGATCACGTAGCTATCATGCACTGATCACGTGACTGATCATGCACTGATCACGTAATTGATCATGCACTGATCACGTGGCTGATCATGCACTGATCACGTGGCTGATCACACATGATCACGTGACTGATCATGCACTGATCACGTGGCTGATCATGCACTGATCACGTGGCTATCATGCACTGATCACGTGGCTGATCATGCACTGATCACGTAGCTATCATGCACTGATCACGTGACTGATCATGCACTGATCACGTAATTGATCATGCACTGATCACGTGGCTGATCATGCACTGATCACGTGGCTGATCATGCACTGATCACGTGACTGATCATGCACTGATCACGTGACTGATCATGCACTGATCACGTGGCTATCATGCACTGATCACGTGGCTGATCATACACTGATCACGTGCCTGATCATGCACTGATCACGTGGCTGATCATGCACTGATCACGTGACTGATCATGCACTGATCACGTGACTGATCATGCACTGATCACGTGGCTATCATGCACTGCTCACGTGGCTGATCATGCCATGATCACGCAGCTACCATGTACTGGTCACATGACTGATCATGCACTGATCACGTGACTGATCATGCAGTGATCACGTGGCTATCATGCACTACTCACGTGGCTGATCATGCAATGATCATGTAGCTACCATGTACAGGTCACGTGAATGATCATACACCCATCAGGTGACTGATCATGCACTGATCACGTGGCTATCATGCACTGATCACGAGACTGATCATGCACTGATCACGTCTATATCATGCACTGATCACATGACTGCCCATGCACTGATCACGTGGATGATCATACACTAATCTTGTGACAGATCATGCACTGATCACGTGGCTGATCATGCACTGATACCGTGACTGAGCATGGACTGATCACATGACTATCATGTAGTGATCACGTGACTTAATGGCGCTGATCATGTGACTGATCATGCGCTGATCATGTTTGCTATCATACACTGATCATGTGCCTCTGGAGGCAATAAACAAAGAGCTGAGTAGGCACGAATCAAACAGTCAGCAGGCAATAATCATGGAACTCAGGTGTGAGGAATCATGCTGCTCAGCTGGCAATAATCAAGCAGCTGAGCAGGCAGGAATTACGCAGCACAGCTGGCAATTGTCAAGCAGATGACAGGCAGGAATCGTGCAGCTCAGCTGGCAATTGTCAAGCAGATGAGCAGACAGTAATCACGCAGCTCAGCAGGCCCAGATCACGTGACTGAGCATGCACTGTTCACGTGGCTGATCATACACTGATCACGTGATGATCATGCACTGATCACTTGGATATCATGCACTGATCACGTGGCTGATCATACACTGTTCACGTGTCTGACCATGCACTGATCACGTGGCTGATCATACACTGCTCACGTAACTGATCATGCACTGATCACGTGGCTATCATGCACTGATCACGTGGCTGAACATGCACTGTTCACGTGGCTGATCACACACCTGTCACGTGACATATCATGCACTGATCACGTGGCACTCATGCACTGATCACGTGGCTGATCATACTCTGCTCACGTAACTCATGCACACATCACGTGGCTATCATGCACTGCTCACGTGGCTCGTCATGGAATGATCACGTAGCAACCATATACTGGTCACGTGACTGATCATGCACAGATCACGTAAATGATCATGCACTGTTCACGTGACTGATCATGTACTGATCACGTGACTGATCATGCACTGATCACGTGGCTATCATGCTCTGCTCACGTGGCTGATCATGCAACGATCACGTAGCAACCATGTACTGGTCACGTGACTGATCATGCACTGATCACGTAATTGATCCTGCACTGATCACGTGGCTCATCATGCACTGATCACGTGGCTGATCACACATGTATCACGTGACTGATCATGCACTGATCACGTGGCTATCATGCACTGATCACGTGGCTGTCATGCACTGATCACGTGGCTGATCATGCACTGATCACGTGGCTGATCACACACTGATCACGTGACTGATCATGCACTGATCACGTGGCATCATGCACTGATCACGTGGCTGATCATGCACTGATCACGTGACTCATGCACTGATCACGTGGCTATCATGCACTGATCACGTGGCTGATCATGCACTGATCACGTGGCTATCATGCACTGATCACGTGACTGATCATGCACTGATCACGTAATGATCATGCACTGATCACGTGGCTGATCATGCACTGATCACGTGACTGATCATGCACTGATCACGTGGCTATCATGCACTGATCACGTGACTGATCATGCACTGATCACGTCTATATCATGCACTGATCACATGACTGCCCATGCACTGATCACGTGGATGATCATACACTAATCATGTGACAGATCATGCACTGATCACGTGGCTGATCATGCACTGATACCGTGACTGAGCATGGACTGATCACATGACTATCATGTAGTGATCACGTGACTTAATGGCGCTGATCATGTGACTGATCATGCGCTGATCATGTTTGCTATCATACACTGATCATGTGCCTCTGGAGGCAATAAACAAAGAGCTGAGTAGGCACGAATCAAACAGTCAGCAGGCAATAATCATGGAACTCAGGTGTGAGGAATCATGCTGCTCAGCTGGCAATAATCAAGCAGCTGAGCAGGCAGGAATTACGCAGCACAGCTGGCAATTGTCAAGCAGATGACAGGCAGGAATCGTGCAGCTCAGCTGGCAATTGTCAAGCAGATGAGCAGACAGTAATCACGCAGCTCAGCAGGCCCAGATCACGTGACTGAGCATGCACTGTTCACGTGGCTGATCATACACTGATCACGTGGCTGATCATGCACTGATCACGTGGCTGATCATGCACTGATCACGTGGCTGACCATGCACTGATCACGTGACTGATCATGCACTGATCACGTAACTGATCATGCACTGATCACGTGGCTGATCATGCACTGATCACGTGGCTGATCACACTGATCACGTGACTGATCATGCACTGATCACGTGGCTATCATGCACTGATCACGTGGCTGATCATGCACTGATCACGTAGCTACCATGCACTGGTCACGTGACTGATCATGCACTGATCACGTAACTGATCATGCACTGATCACGTGACTGATCATGCACTGATCACGTGACTGATCATGCACTGATCACGTGACTGATCATGCACTGATCACGTGGCTATCATGCACTGATCACGTGGCTGATCATGCACTGATCACGTGGCTATCATGCACTGATCACGTGGCTGATCATGCACTGATCACGTGACTGATCATGCACTGATCACGTGACTGATCATGCACTGATCACGTGGCTATCATGCACTGATCACGTGGCTGATCATGCACTGTCACGTGCCTGATCATGCACTGATCACGTGACTGATCATGCACTGATCACGTGGCTATCATGCACTACTCACGTGGCTGATCATGCAATGATCATGTAGCTACCATGTACTGGTCACGTGACTGATCATACACCCATCAGGTGACTGATCATGCACTGATCACGTGGCTGATCATGCACTGATCACCTGCCTGATCATGCACTGATCACGTGACTGATCATGCACTGATCACATGGCTATCATGAACTGATCACCTTGCTGATCATGCACTGATCACGTGGCTGATCATGCACTGATACCGTGACTGAGCATGGACTGATCACATGACTATCATGTAGTGATCACGTGACTTAATGGCGCTGATCATGTGACTGATCATGCGCTGATCATGTTTGCTATCATACACTGATCATGTGCCTCTGGAGGCAATAAACAAAGAGCTGAGTAGGCACGAATCAAACAGTCAGCAGGCAATAATCATGGAACTCAGGTGTGAGGAATCATGCTGCTCAGCTGGCAATAATCAAGCAGCTGAGCAGGCAGGAATTACGCAGCACAGCTGGCAATTGTCAAGCAGATGACAGGCAGGAATCGTGCAGCTCAGCTGGCAATTGTCAAGCAGATGAGCAGACAGTAATCACGCAGCTCAGCAGGCCCAGATCACGTGACTGAGCATGCACTGTTCACGTGGCTGATCATACACTGATCACGTGATGATCATGCACTGATCACGTGACTATCATGCACTGATCACGTGGCTGATCATACACTGTTCACGTGTCTGACCATGCACTGATCACGTGGCTGATCATACACTGCTCACGTAACTGATCATGCACTGATCACGTGGCTATCATGCACTGATCACGTGGCTGATCATGCACTGATCACGTGGCTATCATGCACTGTCACGTGACTGATCATGCACTGATCACGTGGCTGATCATGCACTGATCACGTGGCTGATCATGCACTGATCACGTGAATGATCATGCACTGATCACGTGGCTATCATGCACTGATCACGTGGCTGATCATGCACTGATCACGTAGCTACCATGTACTGGTCACGTGACTGATCATGCACTGATCACGTAACTGATCATGCACTGATCACGTGGCTGATCATGCACTGATCACGTGACTGATCATGCACTGATCACGTGGCTATCATGCACTGATCACGTGGCTGATCATGCACTGATCACGTAGCTACCATGTACTGGTCACGTGACTGATCATGCACTGATCACGTAATTGATCATGCACTGATCACGTGGCTGATCATGCACTGATCACGTGACTGATCATGCACTGATCACGTGACTGATCATGCACTGATCACGTGGCTATCATGCACTGATCACGTGGCTGATCATGCACTGATCACGTGCCTGATCATGCACTGATCACATGACTGATCATGCACTGATCACGTGACTGATCATGCACTGATCACGTGGCTATCATGCACTGATCACGTGGCTGATCATGCAATGATCACGTAGCTACCATGTACTGGTCACGTGACTGATCATGCACTGATCACGTGACTGATCATGCACTGATCACGTGGCTATCATGCACTGATCACGTGGCTGATCATGCACTGATCACGTGCCTGATCATGCACTGATCACGTGACTGATCATGCACTGATCACGTGGCATCATGCACTGATCACGTGGCTGATCATGCACTGATCACGTGGCTGATCATGCACTGATCACGTGGCTGATCATGCACTGATCACGTGGCTGATCATGCACTGATCACGTGACTGATCATGCACTGATCACGTGGCTATCATGCACTGATCACGTGGCTGATCATGCACTGATCACGCACTATCATGCACTGATCACGTGACTGATCATGCACTGATCACGTGACTGATCATGCACTGATCACGTGTCTGATCATGCACTGATCACGTGGCTATCATGCACTGCTCACGTGGCTGATCATGCCATGATCACGCAGCTACCATGTACTGGTCACATGACTGATCATGCACTGATCACGTGACTGATCATGCACTGATCACGTGGCTATCATGCACTACTCACGTGGCTGATCATGCAATGATCATGTAGCTACCATGTACAGGTCACGTGAATGATCATACACCCATCAGGTGACTGATCATGCACTGATCACGTGGCTATCATGCACTGATCACGAGACTGATCATGCACTGATCACGTCTATATCATGCACTGATCACATGACTGCCCATGCACTGATCACGTGGATGATCATACACTAATCTTGTGACAGATCATGCACTGATCACGTGGCTGATCATGCACTGATACCGTGACTGAGCATGGACTGATCACATGACTATCATGTAGTGATCACGTGACTTAATGGCGCTGATCATGTGACTGATCATGCGCTGATCATGTTTGCTATCATACACTGATCATGTGCCTCTGGAGGCAATAAACAAAGAGCTGAGTAGGCACGAATCAAACAGTCAGCAGGCAATAATCATGGAACTCAGGTGTGAGGAATCATGCTGCTCAGCTGGCAATAATCAAGCAGCTGAGCAGGCAGGAATTACGCAGCACAGCTGGCAATTGTCAAGCAGATGACAGGCAGGAATCGTGCAGCTCAGCTGGCAATTGTCAAGCAGATGAGCAGACAGTAATCACGCAGCTCAGCAGGCCCAGATCACGTGACTGAGCATGCACTGTTCACGTGGCTGATCATACACTGATCACGTGATGATCATGCACTGATCACTTGGATATCATGCACTGATCACGTGGCTGATCATACACTGTTCACGTGTCTGACCATGCACTGATCACGTGGCTGATCATACACTGCTCACGTAACTGATCATGCACTGATCACGTGGCTATCATGCACTGATCACGTGGCTGAACATGCACTGTTCACGTGGCTGATCACACACCTGTCACGTGACATATCATGCACTGATCACGTGGCACTCATGCACTGATCACGTGGCTGATCATACTCTGCTCACGTAACTCATGCACACATCACGTGGCTATCATGCACTGCTCACGTGGCTCGTCATGGAATGATCACGTAGCAACCATATACTGGTCACGTGACTGATCATGCAAAGATCACGTAAATGATCATGCACTGTTCACGTGACTGATCATGTACTGATCACGTGACTGATCATGCACTGATCACGTGGCTATCATGCTCTGCTCACGTGGCTGATCATGCAACGATCACGTAGCAACCATGTACTGGTCACGTGACTGATCATGCACTGATCACGTAATTGATCATGCACTGATCACGTGGCTCATCATGCACTGATCACGTGGCTGATCACACATGTATCACGTGACTGATCATGCACTGATCACGTGGCTCTCATGCACTGATCACGTGGCTGTCATGCACTGATCACGTGGATATCATGCACTGATCACGTGGCTGATCACACACGTATCACATGACTGATCATGCACTGATCACGTGGCTATCATGCACTGATCACGTGGCTATCATGCACTGATCACGTGGCTGATCATGCACTGATCACGTAGCTACCATGCACTGATCACGTGACTGATCATGCACTGATCACGTAATTGATCATGCACTGATCACGTGGCTGATCATGCACTGATCACGTGGCTGATCACACATGATCACGTGACTGATCATGCACTGATCACGTGGCTATCATGCACTGATCACGTGGCTGTCATGCACTGATCACGTGGCTGATCATGCACTGATCACGTAGCTATCATGCACTGATCACGTGACTGATCATGCACTGATCACGTAATGATCATGCACTGATCATGTGGCTGATCATGCACTGATCACGTGGCTGATCATGCACTGATCACGTGACTGATCATGCACTGATCACGTGACTGATCATGCACTGATCACGTGGCTATCATGCACTGATCACGTGGCTGACATACACTGATCACGTGCCTGATCATGCACTGATCACGTGGCTGATCATGCACTGATCACGTGACTGATCATGCACTGATCACGTGACTGATCATGCACTGATCACGTGGCTATCATGCACTGCTCACGTGGCTGATCATGCCATGATCACGCAGCTACCATGTACTGGTCACATGACTGATCATGCACTGATCACGTGACTGATCATGCAGTGATCACGTGGCTATCATGCACTACTCACGTGGCTGATCATGCAATGATCATGTAGCTACCATGTACAGGTCACGTGAATGATCATACACCCATCAGGTGACTGATCATGCACTGATCACGTGGCTATCATGCACTGATCACGAGACTGATCATGCACTGATCACGTCTATATCATGCACTGATCACATGACTGCCCATGCACTGATCACGTGGATGATCATACACTAATCTTGTGACAGATCATGCACTGATCACGTGGCTGATCATGCACTGATACCGTGACTGAGCATGGACTGATCACATGACTATCATGTAGTGATCACGTGACTTAATGGCGCTGATCATGTGACTGATCATGCGCTGATCATGTTTGCTATCATACACTGATCATGTGCCTCTGGAGGCAATAAACAAAGAGCTGAGTAGGCACGAATCAAACAGTCAGCAGGCAATAATCATGGAACTCAGGTGTGAGGAATCATGCTGCTCAGCTGGCAATAATCAAGCAGCTGAGCAGGCAGGAATTACGCAGCACAGCTGGCAATTGTCAAGCAGATGACAGGCAGGAATCGTGCAGCTCAGCTGGCAATTGTCAAGCAGATGAGCAGACAGTAATCACGCAGCTCAGCAGGCCCAGATCACGTGACTGAGCATGCACTGTTCACGTGGCTGATCATACACTGATCACGTGATGATCATGCACTGATCACTTGGATATCATGCACTGATCACGTGGCTGATCATACACTGTTCACGTGTCTGACCATGCACTGATCACGTGGCTGATCATACACTGCTCACGTAACTGATCATGCACTGATCACGTGGCTATCATGCACTGATCACGTGGCTGAACATGCACTGTTCACGTGGCTGATCACACACCTGTCACGTGACATATCATGCACTGATCACGTGGCACTCATGCACTGATCACGTGGCTGATCATACTCTGCTCACGTAACTCATGCACACATCACGTGGCTATCATGCACTGCTCACGTGGCTCGTCATGGAATGATCACGTAGCTACCATATACTGGTCACGTGACTGATCATGCACAGATCACGTAAATGATCATGCACTGTTCACGTGACTGATCATGTACTGATCACGTGACTGATCATGCACTGATCACGTGGCTATCATGCTCTGCTCACGTGGCTGATCATGCAACGATCACGTAGCAACCATGTACTGGTCACGTGACTGATCATGCACTGATCACGTAATTGATCATGCACTGATCACGTGGCTCATCATGCACTGATCACGTGGCTGATCACACATGTATCACGTGACTGATCATGCACTGATCACGTGGCTATCATGCACTGATCACGTGGCTGTCATGCACTGATCACGTGGCTGATCATGCACTGATCACGTGGCTGATCACACACTGATCACGTGACTGATCATGCACTGATCACGTGGCATCATGCACTGATCACGTGGCTGATCATGCACTGATCACGTGACTCATGCACTGATCACGTGGCTGATCATGCACTGATCACGTGGCTGATCATGCACTGATCACGTGGCTATCATGCACTGATCACGTGACTGATCATGCACTGATCACGTAATGATCATGCACTGATCACGTGGCTGATCATGCACTGATCACGTGACTGATCATGCACTGATCACGTGGCTATCATGCACTGATCACGTGACTGATCATGCACTGATCACGTCTATATCATGCACTGATCACATGACTGCCCATGCACTGATCACGTGGATGATCATACACTAATCATGTGACAGATCATGCACTGATCACGTGGCTGATCATGCACTGATACCGTGACTGAGCATGGACTGATCACATGACTATCATGTAGTGATCACGTGACTTAATGGCGCTGATCATGTGACTGATCATGCACTGATCATGTTTGCTATCATACACTGATCATGTGCCTCTGGAGGCAATAAACAAAGAGCTGAGTAGGCACGAATCAAACAGTCAGCAGGCAATAATCATGGAACTCAGGTGTGAGGAATCATGCTGCTCAGCTGGCAATAATCAAGCAGCTGAGCAGGCAGGAATTACGCAGCACAGCTGGCAATTGTCAAGCAGATGACAGGCAGGAATCGTGCAGCTCAGCTGGCAATTGTCAAGCAGATGAGCAGACAGTAATCACGCAGCTCAGCAGGCCCAGATCACGTGACTGAGCATGCACTGTTCACGTGGCTGATCATACACTGATCACGTGCACTGATCACGTGGCTGATCATGCACTGATCACGTGGCTGATCATGCACTGATCACGTGCTGATCATGCACTGATCACGTGGCTGATCACGTGATCATGCACTGATCACGTGGCTGATCATGCACTGATCACGTGGCTGATCACACTGATCACGTGACTGATCATGCACTGATCACGTGGCTATCATGCACTGATCACGTGGCTGTCATGCACTGATCACGTGGCTGATCATGCACTGATCACGTAGCTATCATGCACTGATCACGTGACTGATCATGCACTGATCACGTAACTGATCATGCACTGATCACGTGGCTGATCATGCACTGATCACGTGGCTGATCATGCACTGATCACGTGACTGATCATGCACTGATCACGTGACTGATCATGCACTGATCACGTGGCTATCATGCACTGATCACGTGGCTGATCATGCACTGATCACGTGGCTGATCATGCACTGATCACGTGGCTGATCATGCACTGATCACGTGACTGATCATGCACTGATCACGTGACTGATCATGCACTGATCACGTGGCTATCATGCACTGATCACGTGGCTGATCATGCATGATCACGCAGCTACCATGCACTGATCACGTGACTGATCATGCACTGATCACGTGACTGATCATGCACTGATCACGTGGCTATCATGCACTGATCACGTGGCTGATCATGCACTGATCACGTAGCTACCATGCACTGATCACGTGACTGATCATGCACTGATCACGTGACTGATCATGCACTGATCACGTGGCTATCATGCACTGATCACGTGACTGATCATGCACTGATCACGTCTATCATGCACTGATCACGTGACTGATCATGCACTGATCACGTGGCTGATCATGCAATGATCACGTAGCTACCATGTACTGGTCACGTGACTGATCATGCACTGATCACGTGACTGATCATGCACTGATCACGTGGCTGATCATGCACTGATCACGTGGCTGATCACACATGATCACGTGACTGATCATGCACTGATCACGTGGCTATCATGCACTGATCACGAGACTGATCATGCACTGATCACGTCTATATCATGCACTGATCACATGACTGCCCATGCACTGATCACGTGGATGATCATACACTAATCTTGTGACAGATCATGCACTGATCACGTGGCTGATCATGCACTGATACCGTGACTGAGCATGGACTGATCACATGACTATCATGTAGTGATCACGTGACTTAATGGCGCTGATCATGTGACTGATCATGCGCTGATCATGTTTGCTATCATACACTGATCATGTGCCTCTGGAGGCAATAAACAAAGAGCTGAGTAGGCACGAATCAAACAGTCAGCAGGCAATAATCATGGAACTCAGGTGTGAGGAATCATGCTGCTCAGCTGGCAATAATCAAGCAGCTGAGCAGGCAGGAATTACGCAGCACAGCTGGCAATTGTCAAGCAGATGACAGGCAGGAATCGTGCAGCTCAGCTGGCAATTGTCAAGCAGATGAGCAGACAGTAATCACGCAGCTCAGCAGGCCCAGATCACGTGACTGAGCATGCACTGTTCACGTGGCTGATCATACACTGATCACGTGATGATCATGCACTGATCACTTGGATATCATGCACTGATCACGTGGCTGATCATACACTGTTCACGTGTCTGACCATGCACTGATCACGTGGCTGATCATACACTGCTCACGTAACTGATCATGCACTGATCACGTGGCTGATCATGCACTGATCACGTGGCTGATCATGCACTGATCACGTGGCTATCATGCACTGATCACGTGGCTGATCATGCACTGATCACGTGACTGATCATGCACTGATCACGTGACTGATCATGCACTGATCACGTATCATGCACTGATCATGCACTGATCACGTGGCTGATCATGCACTGATCACGTGACTGATCATGCACTGATCACGTGGCTATCATGCACTGATCACGTGGCTGATCATGCAATGATCACGTAGCTACCATGTACTGGTCACGTGACTGATCATGCACTGATCACGTAATTGATCATGCACTGATCACGTGACTGATCATGCACTGATCACGTGACTGATCATGCACTGATCACGTGACTGATCATGCACTGATCACGTGGCTATCATGCACTGATCACGTGGCTGATCATGCACTGATCACGTGGCTATCATGCACTGATCACGTGGCTGATCATGCACTGATCACGTGACTGATCATGCACTGATCACGTGACTGATCATGCACTGATCACGTGGCTATCATGCACTGATCACGTGGCTGATCATGCACTGTCACGTGACTGATCATGCACTGATCACGACTGATCATGCACTGATCACGTGGCTATCATGCACTACTCACGTGGCTGATCATGCAATGATCATGTAGCTACCATGTACTGGTCACGTGACTGATCATACACCCATCAGGTGACTGATCATGCACTGATCACGTGGCTGATCATGCACTGATCACCTGCCTGATCATGCACTGATCACGTGACTGATCATGCACTGATCACATGGCTATCATGAACTGATCACCTTGCTGATCATGCACTGATCACGTGGCTGATCATGCACTGATACCGTGACTGAGCATGGACTGATCACATGACTATCATGTAGTGATCACGTGACTTAATGGCGCTGATCATGTGACTGATCATGCGCTGATCATGTTTGCTATCATACACTGATCATGTGCCTCTGGAGGCAATAAACAAAGAGCTGAGTAGGCACGAATCAAACAGTCAGCAGGCAATAATCATGGAACTCAGGTGTGAGGAATCATGCTGCTCAGCTGGCAATAATCAAGCAGCTGAGCAGGCAGGAATTACGCAGCACAGCTGGCAATTGTCAAGCAGATGACAGGCAGGAATCGTGCAGCTCAGCTGGCAATTGTCAAGCAGATGAGCAGACAGTAATCACGCAGCTCAGCAGGCCCAGATCACGTGACTGAGCATGCACTGTTCACGTGGCTGATCATACACTGATCACGTGATGATCATGCACTGATCACGTGACTATCATGCACTGATCACGTGGCTGATCATACACTGTTCACGTGTCTGACCATGCACTGATCACGTGGCTGATCATACACTGCTCACGTAACTGATCATGCACTGATCACGTGGCTATCATGCACTGATCACGTGGCTGATCATGCACTGATCACGTGGCTATCATGCACTGGTCACGTGACTGATCATGCACTGATCACGTGGCTGATCATGCACTGATCACGTGACTGATCATGCACTGATCACGTGACTGATCATGCACTGATCACGTGGCTATCATGCACTGATCACGTGGCTGATCATGCACTGATCACGCAGCTACCATGTACTGGTCACGTGACTGATCATGCACTGATCACGTAACTGATCATGCACTGATCACGTGGCTGATCATGCACTGATCACGTGACTGATCATGCACTGATCACGTGGCTATCATGCACTGATCACGTGGCTGATCATGCACTGATCACGAGCTACCATGTACTGATCACGTGACTGATCATGCACTGATCACGTGACTGATCATGCACTGATCACGTGGCTATCATGCACTGATCACGTGGCTGATCATGCACTGATCACGTGGCTATCATGCACTGATCACGTGGCTGATCATGCACTGATCACGTGACTGATCATGCACTGATCACGTGACTGATCATGCACTGATCACGTGACTGATCATGCACTGATCACGTGGCTATCATGCACTGATCACGTGGCTGATCATGCACTGATCACGTGGCTATCATGCACTGATCACGTGGCTGATCATGCACTGATCACGTGACTGATCATGCACTGATCACGTGACTGATCATGCACTGATCACGTGGCTATCATGCACTGATCACGTGGCTGATCATGCACTGTCACGTGACTGATCATGCACTGATCACGTGACTGATCATGCACTGATCACGTGGCTATCATGCACTACTCACGTGGCTGATCATGCAATGATCATGTAGCTACCATGTACTGGTCACGTGACTGATCATACACTGATCAGGTGACTGATCATGCACTGATCACGTGGCTGATCATGCACTGATCACGTGCCTGATCATGCACTGATCACGTGACTGATCATGCACTGATCACGTGGCTATCATGCACTGATCACCTTGCTGATCATGCACTGATCACGTGGCTGATCATGCACTGATACCGTGACTGAGCATGGACTGATCACATGACTATCATGTAGTGATCACGTGACTTAATGGCGCTGATCATGTGACTGATCATGCGCTGATCATGTTTGCTATCATACACTGATCATGTGCCTCTGGAGGCAATAAACAAAGAGCTGAGTAGGCACGAATCAAACAGTCAGCAGGCAATAATCATGGAACTCAGGTGTGAGGAATCATGCTGCTCAGCTGGCAATAATCAAGCAGCTGAGCAGGCAGGAATTACGCAGCACAGCTGGCAATTGTCAAGCAGATGACAGGCAGGAATCGTGCAGCTCAGCTGGCAATTGTCAAGCAGATGAGCAGACAGTAATCACGCAGCTCAGCAGGCCCAGATCACGTGACTGAGCATGCACTGTTCACGTGGCTGATCATACACTGATCACGTGATGATCATGCACTGATCACGTGACTATCATGCACTGATCACGTGGCTGATCATACACTGTTCACGTGTCTGACCATGCACTGATCACGTGGCTGATCATACACTGCTCACGTAACTGATCATGCACTGATCACGTGGCTATCATGCACTGATCACGTGGCTGATCATGCACTGATCACGTGGCTATCATGCACTGGTCACGTGACTGATCATGCACTGATCACGTGGCTGATCATGCACTGATCACGTGGCTGATCATGCACTGATCACGTGAATGATCATGCACTGATCACGTGGCTATCATGCACTGATCACGTGGCTGATCATGCACTGATCACGTAGCTACCATGTACTGGTCACGTGACTGATCATGCACTGATCACGTAACTGATCATGCACTGATCACGTGGCTGATCATGCACTGATCACGTGACTGATCATGCACTGATCACGTGGCTATCATGCACTGATCACGTGGCTGATCATGCACTGATCACGTAGCTACCATGTACTGGTCACGTGACTGATCATGCACTGATCACGTAATTGATCATGCACTGATCACGTGGCTGATCATGCACTGATCACGTGACTGATCATGCACTGATCACGTGACTGATCATGCACTGATCACGTGGCTATCATGCACTGATCACGTGGCTGATCATGCACTGATCACGTGGCTATCATGCACTGATCACGTGGCTGATCATGCACTGATCACGTGACTGATCATGCACTGATCACGTGACTGATCATGCACTGATCACGTGGCTATCATGCACTGATCACGTGGCTGATCATGCACTGTCACGTGACTGATCATGCACTGATCACGTGACTGATCATGCACTGATCACGTGGCTATCATGCACTACTCACGTGGCTGATCATGCAATGATCATGTAGCTACCATGTACTGGTCACGTGACTGATCATACACCCATCAGGTGACTGATCATGCACTGATCACGTGGCTGATCATGCACTGATCACCTGACTGATCATGCACTGATCACGTGACTGATCATGCACTGATCACATGGCTATCATGAACTGATCACCTGCTGATCATGCACTGATCACGTGGCTGATCATGCACTGATACCGTGACTGAGCATGGACTGATCACATGACTATCATGTAGTGATCACGTGACTTAATGGCGCTGATCATGTGACTGATCATGCGCTGATCATGTTTGCTATCATACACTGATCATGTGCCTCTGGAGGCAATAAACAAAGAGCTGAGTAGGCACGAATCAAACAGTCAGCAGGCAATAATCATGGAACTCAGGTGTGAGGAATCATGCTGCTCAGCTGGCAATAATCAAGCAGCTGAGCAGGCAGGAATTACGCAGCACAGCTGGCAATTGTCAAGCAGATGACAGGCAGGAATCGTGCAGCTCAGCTGGCAATTGTCAAGCAGATGAGCAGACAGTAATCACGCAGCTCAGCAGGCCCAGATCACGTGACTGAGCATGCACTGTTCACGTGGCTGATCATACACTGATCACGTGATGATCATGCACTGATCACGTGATATCATGCACTGATCACGTGGCTGATCATACACTGTTCACGTGTCTGACCATGCACTGATCACGTGGCTGATCATACACTGCTCACGTAACTGATCATGCACTGATCACGTGGCTATCATGCACTGATCACGTGGCTGATCATGCACTGATCACGTGGCTATCATGCACTGGTCACGTGACTGATCATGCACTGATCACGTGGCTGATCATGCACTGATCACGTGACTGATCATGCACTGATCACGTGACTGATCATGCACTGATCACGTGACTATCATGCACTGATCACGTGGCTGATCATGCACTGATCACGCAGCTACCATGCACTGATCACGTGACTGATCATGCACTGATCACGTAACTGATCATGCACTGATCACGTGGCTGATCATGCACTGATCACGTGACTGATCATGCACTGATCACGTGACTGATCATGCACTGATCACGTGGCTATCATGCACTGATCACGTGGCTGATCATGCACTGATCACGTGGCTGATCATGCACTGTCACGTGACTATCATGCACTGATCACGTGGCATCATGCACTGATCACGTGGCTGATCATACACTGATCACGTGACTCATGCACTGATCACGTGGCTATCATGCACTGATCACGTGGCTGTCATGCAATGATCACGTAGCAACCATATACTGGTCACGTGACTGATCATGCACTGATCACGTACTGATCATGCACTGATCACGTGACTGATCATGCACTGATCACGTGACTGATCATGCACTGATCACGTGGCTATCATGCACTGATCACGTGGCTGATCATGCAACTGATCACGTAGCAACCATGTACTGGTCACGTGACTGATCATGCACTGATCACGTAATTGATCATGCACTGATCACGTGGCTGATCATGCACTGATCACGTGGCTGATCACACATGATCACGTGACTGATCATGCACTGATCACGTGGCTATCATGCACTGATCACGTGGCTGATCATGCACTGATCACGTGGCTATCATGCACTGATCACGTGGCTGATCATGCACTGATCACGTGACTGATCATGCACTGATCACGTGGCTATCATGCACTGATCACGTGGCTATCATGCACTGATCACGTGGCTGATCATGCAATGATCACGTAGCTACCATGTACTGGTCACGTGACTGATCATGCACTGATCACGTGGCTGATCATGCACTGATCACGTGGCTGATCATGCACTGATCACGTGGCTGATCACACATGATCACGTGACTGATCATGCACTGATCACGTGGCTATCATGCACTGATCACGAGACTGATCATGCACTGATCACGTCTATATCATGCACTGATCACATGACTGCCCATGCACTGATCACGTGGATGATCATACACTAATCATGTGACAGATCATGCACTGATCACGTGGCTGATCATGCACTGATACCGTGACTGAGCATGGACTGATCACATGACTATCATGTAGTGATCACGTGACTTAATGGCGCTGATCATGTGACTGATCATGCGCTGATCATGTTTGCTATCATACACTGATCATGTGCCTCTGGAGGCAATAAACAAAGAGCTGAGTAGGCACGAATCAAACAGTCAGCAGGCAATAATCATGGAACTCAGGTGTGAGGAATCATGCTGCTCAGCTGGCAATAATCAAGCAGCTGAGCAGGCAGGAATTACGCAGCACAGCTGGCAATTGTCAAGCAGATGACAGGCAGGAATCGTGCAGCTCAGCTGGCAATTGTCAAGCAGATGAGCAGACAGTAATCACGCAGCTCAGCAGGCCCAGATCACGTGACTGAGCATGCACTGTTCACGTGGCTGATCATACACTGATCACGTGATGATCATGCACTGATCACTTGGATATCATGCACTGATCACGTGGCTGATCATACACTGTTCACGTGTCTGACCATGCACTGATCACGTGGCTGATCATACACTGCTCACGTAACTGATCATGCACTGATCACGTGGCTGATCATGCACTGATCACGTGGCTGATCATGCACTGATCACGTGGCTATCATGCACTGATCACGTGGCTGATCATGCACTGATCACGTGACTGATCATGCACTGATCACGTGACTGATCATGCACTGATCACGTAACTGATCATGCACTGATCACGTGGCTGATCATGCACTGATCACGTGACTGATCATGCACTGATCACGTGGCTATCATGCACTGATCACGTGGCTGATCATGCACTGATCACGTAGCTACCATGTACTGGTCACGTGACTGATCATGCACTGATCACGTAATTGATCATGCACTGATCACGTGGACTGATCATGCACTGATCACGTGACTGATCATGCACTGATCACGTGACTGATCATGCACTGATCACGTGGCTATCATGCACTGATCACGTGGCTGATCATGCACTGATCACGTGGCTATCATGCACTGATCACGTGGCTGATCATGCACTGATCACGTGACTGATCATGCACTGATCACGTGACTGATCATGCACTGATCACGTGGCTATCATGCACTGATCACGTGGCTGATCATGCACTGTCACGTGACTGATCATGCACTGATCACGTGACTGATCATGCACTGATCACGTGGCTATCATGCACTACTCACGTGGCTGATCATGCAATGATCATGTAGCTACCATGTACTGGTCACGTGACTGATCATACACCCATCAGGTGACTGATCATGCACTGATCACGTGGCTGATCATGCACTGATCACCTGCCTGATCATGCACTGATCACGTGACTGATCATGCACTGATCACATAGCTATCATGCACTGATCACCTTGCTGATCATGCACTGATCACGTGGCTGATCATGCACTGATACCGTGACTGAGCATGGACTGATCACATGACTATCATGTAGTGATCACGTGACTTAATGGCGCTGATCATGTGACTGATCATGCGCTGATCATGTTTGCTATCATACACTGATCATGTGCCTCTGGAGGCAATAAACAAAGAGCTGAGTAGGCACGAATCAAACAGTCAGCAGGCAATAATCATGGAACTCAGGTGTGAGGAATCATGCTGCTCAGCTGGCAATAATCAAGCAGCTGAGCAGGCAGGAATTACGCAGCACAGCTGGCAATTGTCAAGCAGATGACAGGCAGGAATCGTGCAGCTCAGCTGGCAATTGTCAAGCAGATGAGCAGACAGTAATCACGCAGCTCAGCAGGCCCAGATCACGTGACTGAGCATGCACTGTTCACGTGGCTGATCATACACTGATCACGTGATGATCATGCACTGATCACGTGACTATCATGCACTGATCACGTGGCTGATCATACACTGTTCACGTGTCTGACCATGCACTGATCACGTGGCTGATCATACACTGCTCACGTAACTGATCATGCACTGATCACGTGGCTATCATGCACTGATCACGTGGCTGATCATGCACTGATCACGTGGCTATCATGCACTGATCACGTGACTGATCATGCACTGATCACGTGGCTGATCATGCACTGATCACGTGACTGATCATGCACTGATCACGTGAATGATCATGCACTGATCACGTGGCTATCATGCACTGATCACGTGGCTGATCATGCACTGATCACGCAGCTACCATGTACTGGTCACGTGACTGATCATGCACTGATCACGTAACTGATCATGCACTGATCACGTGGCTGATCATGCACTGATCACGTGACTGATCATGCACTGATCACGTGGCTATCATGCACTGATCACGTGGCTGATCATGCACTGATCACGTAGCTACCATGTACTGATCACGTGACTGATCATGCACTGATCACGTGACTGATCATGCACTGATCACGTGGCTATCATGCACTGATCACGTGGCTGATCATGCACTGATCACGTGGCTATCATGCACTGATCACGTGGCTGATCATGCACTGATCACGTGACTGATCATGCACTGATCACGTGACTGATCATGCACTGATCACGTGACTGATCATGCACTGATCACGTGGCTATCATGCACTGATCACGTGGCTGATCATGCACTGATCACGTGGCTATCATGCACTGATCACGTGGCTGATCATGCACTGATCACGTGACTGATCATGCACTGATCACGTGACTGATCATGCACTGATCACGTGGCTATCATGCACTGATCACGTGGCTGATCATGCACTGTCACGTGACTGATCATGCACTGATCACGTGACTGATCATGCACTGATCACGTGGCTATCATGCACTACTCACGTGGCTGATCATGCAATGATCATGTAGCTACCATGTACTGGTCACGTGACTGATCATACACCCATCAGGTGACTGATCATGCACTGATCACGTGGCTGATCATGCACTGATCACGTGACTGATCATGCACTGATCACGTGACTGATCATGCACTGATCACGTGGCTATCATGAACTGATCACGTGCTGATCATGCACTGATCACGTGGCTGATCATGCACTGATACCGTGACTGAGCATGGACTGATCACATGACTATCATGTAGTGATCACGTGACTTAATGGCGCTGATCATGTGACTGATCATGCGCTGATCATGTTTGCTATCATACACTGATCATGTGCCTCTGGAGGCAATAAACAAAGAGCTGAGTAGGCACGAATCAAACAGTCAGCAGGCAATAATCATGGAACTCAGGTGTGAGGAATCATGCTGCTCAGCTGGCAATAATCAAGCAGCTGAGCAGGCAGGAATTACGCAGCACAGCTGGCAATTGTCAAGCAGATGACAGGCAGGAATCGTGCAGCTCAGCTGGCAATTGTCAAGCAGATGAGCAGACAGTAATCACGCAGCTCAGCAGGCCCAGATCACGTGACTGAGCATGCACTGTTCACGTGGCTGATCATACACTGATCACGTGATGATCATGCACTGATCACGTGATATCATGCACTGATCACGTGGCTGATCATACACTGTTCACGTGTCTGACCATGCACTGATCACGTGGCTGATCATACACTGCTCACGTAACTGATCATGCACTGATCACGTGGCTATCATGCACTGATCACGTGGCTGATCATGCACTGATCACGTGGCTGATCATGCACTGGTCACGTGACTGATCATGCACTGATCACGTGGCTGATCATGCACTGATCACGTGGCTGATCATGCACTGATCACGTGACTGATCATGCACTGATCACGTGGCTATCATGCACTGATCACGTGGCTGATCATGCACTGATCACGTAGCTACCATGTACTGGTCACGTGACTGATCATGCACTGATCACGTAACTGATCATGCACTGATCACGTGGCTGATCATGCACTGATCACGTGACTGATCATGCACTGATCACGTGGCTATCATGCACTGATCACGTGGCTGATCATGCACTGATCACGTAGCTACCATGTACTGGTCACGTGACTGATCATGCACTGATCACGTAATTGATCATGCACTGATCACGTGGCTGATCATGCACTGATCACGTGGCTGATCATGCACTGATCACGTGACTGATCATGCACTGATCACGTGGCTATCATGCACTGATCACGTGGCTGATCATGCACTGATCACGTGGCTATCATGCACTGATCACGTGGCTGATCATGCACTGATCACGTGACTGATCATGCACTGATCACGTGACTGATCATGCACTGATCACGTGGCTATCATGCACTGATCACGTGGCTGATCATGCACTGTCACGTGACTGATCATGCACTGATCACGTGACTGATCATGCACTGATCACGTGGCTATCATGCACTACTCACGTGGCTGATCATGCAATGATCATGTAGCTACCATGTACTGGTCACGTGACTGATCATACACCCATCAGGTGACTGATCATGCACTGATCACGTGGCTGATCATGCACTGATCACCTGACTGATCATGCACTGATCACGTGACTGATCATGCACTGATCACATGGCTATCATGCACTGATCACCTTGCTGATCATGCACTGATCACGTGGCTGATCATGCACTGATACCGTGACTGAGCATGGACTGATCACATGACTATCATGTAGTGATCACGTGACTTAATGGCGCTGATCATGTGACTGATCATGCGCTGATCATGTTTGCTATCATACACTGATCATGTGCCTCTGGAGGCAATAAACAAAGAGCTGAGTAGGCACGAATCAAACAGTCAGCAGGCAATAATCATGGAACTCAGGTGTGAGGAATCATGCTGCTCAGCTGGCAATAATCAAGCAGCTGAGCAGGCAGGAATTACGCAGCACAGCTGGCAATTGTCAAGCAGATGACAGGCAGGAATCGTGCAGCTCAGCTGGCAATTGTCAAGCAGATGAGCAGACAGTAATCACGCAGCTCAGCAGGCCCAGATCACGTGACTGAGCATGCACTGTTCACGTGGCTGATCATACACTGATCACGTG
Organism: Bos javanicus; assembly: GCF_032452875.1. NCBI lineage: Eukaryota > Metazoa > Chordata > Mammalia > Artiodactyla > Bovidae > Bos > Bos javanicus. Next base: position 77,753 of record NW_026893875.1, read on the forward strand.
ATGATCATGCACTGATCACGTGATATCATGCACTGATCACGTGGCTGATCATACACTGTTCACGTGTCTGACCATGCACTGATCACGTGGCTGATCATACACTGCTCACGTAACTGATCATGCACTGATCACGTGGCTATCATGCACTGATCACGTGGCTGATCATGCACTGATCACGTGGCTATCATGCACTGATCACGTGACTGATCATGCACTGATCACGTGGCTGATCATGCACTGATCACGTGGCTGATCATGCACTGATCACGTGACTGATCATGCACTGATCACGTGGCTATCATGCACTGATCACGTGGCTGATCATGCACTGATCACGCAGCTACCATGTACTGGTCACGTGACTGATCATGCACTGATCACGTAACTGATCATGCACTGATCACGTGGCTGATCATGCACTGATCACGTGACTGATCATGCACTGATCACGTGGCTATCATGCACTGATCACGTGGCTGATCATGCACTGATCACGTAGCTACCATGTACTGGTCACGTGACTGATCATGCACTGATCACGTAATTGATCATGCACTGATCACGTGGCTGATCATGCACTGATCACGTGACTGATCATGCACTGATCACGTGACTGATCATGCACTGATCACGTGGCTATCATGCACTGATCACGTGGCTGATCATGCACTGATCACGTGGCTATCATGCACTGATCACGTGGCTGATCATGCACTGATCACGTGACTGATCATGCACTGATCACGTGACTGATCATGCACTGATCACGTGGCTATCATGCACTGATCACGTGGCTGATCATGCACTGTCACGTGACTGATCATGCACTGATCACGTGACTGATCATGCACTGATCACGTGGCTATCATGCACTACTCACGTGGCTGATCATGCAATGATCATGTAGCTACCATGTACTGGTCACGTGACTGATCATACACCCATCAGGTGACTGATCATGCACTGATCACGTGGCTGATCATGCACTGATCACCTGCCTGATCATGCACTGATCACGTGACTGATCATGCACTGATCACATGGCTATCATGAACTGATCACCTGCTGATCATGCACTGATCACGTGGCTGATCATGCACTGATACCGTGACTGAGCATGGACTGATCACATGACTATCATGTAGTGATCACGTGACTTAATGGCGCTGATCATGTGACTGATCATGCGCTGATCATGTTTGCTATCATACACTGATCATGTGCCTCTGGAGGCAATAAACAAAGAGCTGAGTAGGCACGAATCAAACAGTCAGCAGGCAATAATCATGGAACTCAGGTGTGAGGAATCATGCTGCTCAGCTGGCAATAATCAAGCAGCTGAGCAGGCAGGAATTACGCAGCACAGCTGGCAATTGTCAAGCAGATGACAGGCAGGAATCGTGCAGCTCAGCTGGCAATTGTCAAGCAGATGAGCAGACAGTAATCACGCAGCTCAGCAGGCCCAGATCACGTGACTGAGCATGCACTGTTCACGTGGCTGATCATACACTGATCACGTGATGATCATGCACTGATCACGTGACTATCATGCACTGATCACGTGGCTGATCATACACTGTTCACGTGTCTGACCATGCACTGATCACGTGGCTGATCATACACTGCTCACGTAACTGATCATGCACTGATCACGTGGCTATCATGCACTGATCACGTGGCTGATCATGCACTGATCACGTGGCTATCATGCACTGATCACGTGACTGATCATGCACTGATCACGTGGCTGATCATGCACTGATCACGTGACTGATCATGCACTGATCACGTGACTGATCATGCACTGATCACGTGACTATCATGCACTGATCACGTGGCTGATCATGCACTGATCACGTAGCTACCATGTACTGATCACGTGACTGATCATGCACTGATCACGTAATTGATCATGCACTGATCACGTGGCTGATCATGCACTGATCACGTGACTGATCATGCACTGATCACGTGACTGATCATGCACTGATCACGTGGCTATCATGCACTGATCACGTGGCTGATCATGCACTGATCACGTGCCTGATCATGCACTGATCACATGACTGATCATGCACTGATCACGTGACTGATCATGCACTGATCACGTGGCTATCATGCACTACTCACGTGGCTGATCATGCAATGATCATGTAGCTACCATGTACTGGTCACGTGACTGATCATGCACTGATCACGTGACTGATCATGCACTGATCACGTGGCTATCATGCACTGATCACGTGGCTGATCATGCACTGATCACGTGCCTGTCATGCACTGATCACGTGACTGATCATGCACTGATCACGTGCATCATGCACTGATCACGTGGCTGATCATGCACTGATCACGTGGCTATCATGCACTGATCACGTGGCTATCATGCACTGATCACGTGGCTGATCATGCACTGATACCGTGACTGAGCATGGACTGATCACATGACTATCATGTAGTGATCACGTGACTTAATGGCGCTGATCATGTGACTGATCATGCGCTGATCATGTTTGCTATCATACACTGATCATGTGCCTCTGGAGGCAATAAACAAAGAGCTGAGTAGGCACGAATCAAACAGTCAGCAGGCAATAATCATGGAACTCAGGTGTGAGGAATCATGCTGCTCAGCTGGCAATAATCAAGCAGCTGAGCAGGCAGGAATTACGCAGCACAGCTGGCAATTGTCAAGCAGATGACAGGCAGGAATCGTGCAGCTCAGCTGGCAATTGTCAAGCAGATGAGCAGACAGTAATCACGCAGCTCAGCAGGCCCAGATCACGTGACTGAGCATGCACTGTTCACGTGGCTGATCATACACTGATCACGTGATGATCATGCACTGATCACTTGGATATCATGCACTGATCACGTGGCTGATCATACACTGTTCACGTGTCTGACCATGCACTGATCACGTGGCTGATCATACACTGCTCACGTAACTGATCATGCACTGATCACGTGGCTATCATGCACTGATCACGTGGCTGAACATGCACTGTTCACGTGGCTGATCACACACCTGTCACGTGACATATCATGCACTGATCACGTGGCACTCATGCACTGATCACGTGGCTGATCATACTCTGCTCACGTAACTCATGCACACATCACGTGGCTATCATGCACTGCTCACGTGGCTCGTCATGGAATGATCACGTAGCTACCATATACTGGTCACGTGACTGATCATGCACTGATCACGTAAATGATCATGCACTGTTCACGTGACTGATCATGTACTGATCACGTGACTGATCATGCACTGATCACGTGGCTATCATGCTCTGCTCACGTGGCTGATCATGCAACGATCACGTAGCAACCATGTACTGGTCACGTGACTGATCATGCACTGATCACGTAATTGATCATGCACTGATCACGTGGCTCATCATGCACTGATCACGTGGCTGATCACACATGTATCACGTGACTGATCATGCACTGATCACGTGGCTCTCATGCACTGATCACGTGGCTGTCATGCACTGATCACGTGGATATCATGCACTGATCACGTGGCTGATCACACACGTATCACATGACTGATCATGCACTGATCACGTGGCTATCATGCACTGATCACGTGGCTATCATGCACTGATCACGTGGCTGATCATGCAATGATCACATAGCTACCATGTACTGATCACGTGACTGATCATGCACTGATCACGTGGCTGATCATGCACTGATCACGTGGCTGATCATGCACTGATCACGTGGCTGATCACACATGATCACGTGACTGATCATGCACTGATCACGTGGCTATCATGCACTGATCACGTGACTGATCATGCACTGATCACGTCTATATCATGCACTGATCACATGACTGCCCATGCACTGATCACGTGGATGATCATACACTAATCATGTGACAGATCATGCACTGATCACGTGGCTGATCATGCACTGATACCGTGACTGAGCATGGACTGATCACATGACTATCATGTAGTGATCACGTGACTTAATGGCGCTGATCATGTGACTGATCATGCGCTGATCATGTTTGCTATCATACACTGATCATGTGCCTCTGGAGGCAATAAACAAAGAGCTGAGTAGGCACGAATCAAACAGTCAGCAGGCAATAATCATGGAACTCAGGTGTGAGGAATCATGCTGCTCAGCTGGCAATAATCAAGCAGCTGAGCAGGCAGGAATTACGCAGCACAGCTGGCAATTGTCAAGCAGATGACAGGCAGGAATCGTGCAGCTCAGCTGGCAATTGTCAAGCAGATGAGCAGACAGTAATCACGCAGCTCAGCAGGCCCAGATCACGTGACTGAGCATGCACTGTTCACGTGGCTGATCATACACTGATCACGTGATGATCATGCACTGATCACTTGGATATCATGCACTGATCACGTGGCTGATCATACACTGTTCACGTGTCTGACCATGCACTGATCACGTGGCTGATCATACACTGCTCACGTAACTGATCATGCACTGATCACGTGGCTGATCATGCACTGATCACGTGGCTGATCATGCACTGATCACGTGGCTATCATGCACTGATCACGTGGCTGATCATGCACTGATCACGTGACTGATCATGCACTGATCACGTGACTGATCATGCACTGATCACGTAACTGATCATGCACTGATCACGTGGCTGATCATGCACTGATCACGTGACTGATCATGCACTGATCACGTGGCTATCATGCACTGATCACGTGGCTGATCATGCACTGATCACGTAGCTACCATGTACTGATCACGTGACTGATCATGCACTGATCACGTAATTGATCATGCACTGATCACGTGGACTGATCATGCACTGATCACGTGACTGATCATGCACTGATCACGTGACTGATCATGCACTGATCACGTGGCTATCATGCACTGATCACGTGGCTGATCATGCACTGATCACGTGGCTGATCATGCACTGATCACGTGACTGATCATGCACTGATCACGTGGCTATCATGCACTGATCACGTGGCTGATCATGCACTGTCACGTGACTGATCATGCACTGATCACGTGACTGATCATGCACTGATCACGTGGCTATCATGCACTACTCACGTGGCTGATCATGCAATGATCATGTAGCTACCATGTACTGGTCACGTGACTGATCATACACCCATCAGGTGACTGATCATGCACTGATCACGTGGCTGATCATGCACTGATCACCTGCCTGATCATGCACTGATCACGTGACAAATCATGCACTGATCACATGGCTATCATGAACTGATCACCTTGCTGATCATGCACTGATCACGTGGCTGATCATGCACTGATACCGTGACTGAGCATGGACTGATCACATGACTATCATGTAGTGATCACGTGACTTAATGGCGCTGATCATGTGACTGATCATGCGCTGATCATGTTTGCTATCATACACTGATCATGTGCCTCTGGAGGCAATAAACAAAGAGCTGAGTAGGCACGAATCAAACAGTCAGCAGGCAATAATCATGGAACTCAGGTGTGAGGAATCATGCTGCTCAGCTGGCAATAATCAAGCAGCTGAGCAGGCAGGAATTACGCAGCACAGCTGGCAATTGTCAAGCAGATGACAGGCAGGAATCGTGCAGCTCAGCTGGCAATTGTCAAGCAGATGAGCAGACAGTAATCACGCAGCTCAGCAGGCCCAGATCACGTGACTGAGCATGCACTGTTCACGTGGCTGATCATACACTGATCACGTGATGATCATGCACTGATCACGTGATATCATGCACTGATCACGTGGCTGATCATACACTGTTCACGTGTCTGACCATGCACTGATCACGTGGCTGATCATACACTGCTCACGTAACTGATCATGCACTGATCACGTGGCTATCATGCACTGATCACGTGGCTGATCATGCACTGATCACGTGGCTATCATGCACTGATCACGTGACTGATCATGCACTGATCACGTGGCTGATCATGCACTGATCACGTGACTGATCATGCACTGATCACGTGACTGATCATGCACTGATCACGTGGCTATCATGCACTGATCACGTGGCTGATCATGCACTGATCACGCAGCTACCATGTACTGGTCACGTGACTGATCATGCACTGATCACGTAACTGATCATGCACTGATCACGTGGCTGATCATGCACTGATCACGTGACTGATCATGCACTGATCACGTGGCTATCATGCACTGATCACGTGGCTGATCATGCACTGATCACGCAGCTACCATGTACTGGTCACGTGACTGATCATGCACTGATCACGTAATTGATCATGCACTGATCACGTGGCTGATCATGCACTGATCACGTGACTGATCATGCACTGATCACGTGACTGATCATGCACTGATCACGTGGCTATCATGCACTGATCACGTGGCTGATCATGCACTGATCACGTGGCTGATCATGCACTGATCACATGACTGATCATGCACTGATCACGTGACTGATCATGCACTGATCACGTGGCTATCATGCACTGATCACGTGGCTGATCATGCAATGATCACGTAGCTACCATGTACTGGTCACGTGACTGATCATGCACTGATCACGTGACTGATCATGCACTGATCACGTGGCTATCATGCACTGATCACGTGGCTGATCATGCACTGATCACGTGCCTGATCATGCACTGATCACGTGACTGATCATGCACTGATCACGTGGCTGATCATGCACTGATCACGTGGCTGATCATGCACTGATCACGTGGCTGATCATGCACTGATCACGTGGCTATCATGCACTGATCACGTGGCTGATCATGCACTGATCACGTGACTGATCATGCACTGATCACGTGACTGATCATGCACTGATCACGTGGCTGATCATGCACTGATCACGTGGCTGATCATGCACTGATCACGTGACTGATCATGCACTGATCACGTGGCTATCATGCACTGATCACGTGGCTGATCATGCACTGATCACGTAGCTACCATGCACTGTCACGTGACTGATCATGCACTGATCACGTAATTGATCATGCACTGATCAGTGACTGATCATGCACTGATCACGTGACTGATCATGCACTGATCACGTGACTGATCATGCACTGATCACGTGGCTATCATGCACTGATCACGTGGCTGATCATGCACTGATCACGTGGCTATCATGCACTGATCACGTGGCTGATCATGCACTGATCACGTGACTGATCATGCACTGATCACGTGACTGATCATGCACTGATCACGTGGCTATCATGCACTGATCACGTGGCTGATCATGCACTGATCACGTGACTGATCATGCACTGATCACGTGACTGATCATGCACTGATCACGTGGCTATCATGCACTACTCACGTGGCTGATCATGCAATGATCATGTAGCTACCATGTACTGGTCACGTGACTGATCATACACCCATCAGGTGACTGATCATGCACTGATCACGTGGCTGATCATGCACTGATCACGTGCCTGATCATGCACTGATCACGTGACTGATCATGCACTGATCACATGGCTATCATGAACTGATCACCTTGCTGATCATGCACTGATCACGTGGCTGATCATGCACTGATACCGTGACTGAGCATGGACTGATCACATGACTATCATGTAGTGATCACGTGACTTAATGGCGCTGATCATGTGACTGATCATGCGCTGATCATGTTTGCTATCATACACTGATCATGTGCCTCTGGAGGCAATAAACAAAGAGCTGAGTAGGCACGAATCAAACAGTCAGCAGGCAATAATCATGGAACTCAGGTGTGAGGAATCATGCTGCTCAGCTGGCAATAATCAAGCAGCTGAGCAGGCAGGAATTACGCAGCACAGCTGGCAATTGTCAAGCAGATGACAGGCAGGAATCGTGCAGCTCAGCTGGCAATTGTCAAGCAGATGAGCAGACAGTAATCACGCAGCTCAGCAGGCCCTGATCACGTGACTGAGCATGCACTGTTCACGTGGCTGATCATACACTGATCACGTGATGATCATGCACTGATCACGTGACTGATCATGCACTGATCACGTGGCTGATCATACACTGTTCACGTGTCTGACCATGCACTGATCACGTGGCTGATCATACACTGCTCACGTAACTGATCATGCACTGATCACGTGGCTATCATGCACTGATCACGTGGCTGATCATGCACTGATCACGTGGCTATCATGCACTGATCACGTGACTGATCATGCACTGATCACGTGGCTGATCATGCACTGATCACGTGACTGATCATGCACTGATCACGTGACTGATCATGCACTGATCACGTGGCTATCATGCACTGATCACGTGGCTGATCATGCACTGATCACGTAGCTACCATGTACTGGTCACGTGACTGATCATGCACTGATCACGTAACTGATCATGCACTGATCACGTGGCTGATCATGCACTGATCACGTGACTGATCATGCACTGATCACGTGACTGATCATGCACTGATCACGTGGCTATCATGCACTGATCACGTGGCTGATCATGCACTGATCACGCAGCTATCATGCACTGATCACGTGACTGATCATGCACTGATCACGTAATTGATCATGCACTGATCACGTGGCTGATCATGCACTGATCACGTGACTGATCATGCACTGATCACGTGACTGATCATGCACTGATCACGTGGCTATCATGCACTGATCACGTGGCTGATCATGCACTGATCACGTGCCTGATCATGCACTGATCACATGACTGATCATGCACTGATCACGTGACTGATCATGCACTGATCACGTGGCTATCATGCACTATCACGTGGCTGATCATGCAATGATCACGTAGCTACCATGTACTGGTCACGTGACTGATCATGCACTGATCACGTGACTGATCATGCACTGATCACGTGGCTATCATGCACTGATCACGTGGCTGATCATGCACTGATCACGTGCCTGATCATGCACTGATCACGTGACTGATCATGCACTGATCACGTGCATCATGCACTGATCACGTGGCTGATCATGCACTGATCACGTGGCTGATCATGCACTGATCACGTGGCTATCATGCACTGATCACGTGGCTGATCATGCACTGATACCGTGACTGAGCATGGACTGATCACATGACTATCATGTAGTGATCACGTGACTTAATGGCGCTGATCATGTGACTGATCATGCGCTGATCATGTTTGCTATCATACACTGATCATGTGCCTCTGGAGGCAATAAACAAAGAGCTGAGTAGGCACGAATCAAACAGTCAGCAGGCAATAATCATGGAACTCAGGTGTGAGGAATCATGCTGCTCAGCTGGCAATAATCAAGCAGCTGAGCAGGCAGGAATTACGCAGCACAGCTGGCAATTGTCAAGCAGATGACAGGCAGGAATCGTGCAGCTCAGCTGGCAATTGTCAAGCAGATGAGCAGACAGTAATCACGCAGCTCAGCAGGCCCATCACGTGACTGAGCATGCACTGTTCACGTGGCTGATCATACACTGATCACGTGATGATCATGCACTGATCACTTGGATATCATGCACTGATCACGTGGCTGATCATACACTGACGTGATCATGTGATGTGGCTGATCACGCTAACTGATCATGCACTGATCACGTGGCTGATCATGCACTGATCACGTGGCTGATCATGCACTGATCACGTGGCTGATCATGCACTGATCACGTGACTGATCATGCACTGATCACGTGGCTGATCATGCACTGATCACGTGACTGATCATGCACTGATCACGTGACTGATCATGCACTGATCACGTGGCTATCATGCACTGCTCACGTGGCTGATCATGCACTGATCACGCAGCTACCATGCACTGGTCACGTGACTGATCATGCACTGATCACGTAACTGATCATGCACTGATCACGTGGCTTATCATGCACTGATCATGTGACTGATCATGCACTGATCATGTTTGGTGTCATACACTGATCATGTGATCTGGAGGCAATGAACAAAGAGCTGAGTAGGCACGAATCAGTCAGCAGGCACTAATCATGGAACTCAGCTCTGAGAAATCATGCTGCTCAGCTGGCAATAATCAAGTAGATGATCAGGCAGGGATTACGCAGCACAGGTGGCAATTGTCAAGCAGATGACAGGCAGGAATCGTGCAGCTCAGCTGGCAATTGTCAAGAGATGAGCAGACAGTAATCACGCAGCTCAGCAGGCACTGATCACGTGACTGATCATGCACTGATCACGTGGCTGATCATACACTGATCACGTGACTGATCATGCACTGATCACGTGGCTATCATGCACTGATCACGTGGCTGATCATGCACTGATCACGTAGCTACCATGCACTGATCACGTGACTGATCATGCACTGATCACGTAACTGATCATGCACTGATCACGTGACTGATCATGCACTGATCACGTGGCTGATCATGCACTGATCACGTGACTGATCATGCACTGATCACGTGGCTATCATGCACTGATCACGTGGCTGATCATGCACTGATCACGTGACTGATCATGCACTGATCACGTGACTGATCATGCACTGATCACGTGGCTATCATGCACTGATCACGTGGCTGATCATGCACTGTCACGTGCCTGATCATGCACTGATCACGTGACTGATCATGCACTGATCACGTGGCTATCATGCACTACTCACGTGGCTGATCATGCAATGATCATGTAGCTACCATGTACTGGTCACGTGACTGATCATACACCCATCAGGTGACTGATCATGCACTGATCACGTGGCTGATCATGCACTGATCACCTGACTGATCATGCACTGATCACGTGACTAATCATGCACTGATCACATGGCTATCATGCACTGATCACCTTGCTGATCATGCACTGATCACGTGGCTGATCATGCACTGATACCGTGACTGAGCATGGACTGATCACATGACTATCATGTAGTGATCACGTGACTTAATGGCGCTGATCATGTGACTGATCATGCGCTGATCATGTTTGCTATCATACACTGATCATGTGCCTCTGGAGGCAATAAACAAAGAGCTGAGTAGGCACGAATCAAACAGTCAGCAGGCAATAATCATGGAACTCAGGTGTGAGGAATCATGCTGCTCAGCTGGCAATAATCAAGCAGCTGAGCAGGCAGGAATTACGCAGCACAGCTGGCAATTGTCAAGCAGATGACAGGCAGGAATCGTGCAGCTCAGCTGGCAATTGTCAAGCAGATGAGCAGACAGTAATCACGCAGCTCAGCAGGCCCAGATCACGTGACTGAGCATGCACTGTTCACGTGGCTGATCATACACTGATCACGTGATGATCATGCACTGATCACGTGACTATCATGCACTGATCACGTGGCTGATCATACACTGTTCACGTGTCTGACCATGCACTGATCACGTGGCTGATCATACACTGCTCACGTAACTGATCATGCACTGATCACGTGGCTATCATGCACTGATCACGTGGCTGATCATGCACTGATCACGTGGCTATCATGCACTGATCACGTGACTGATCATGCACTGATCACGTGGCTGATCATGCACTGATCACGTGACTGATCATGCACTGATCACGTGAATGATCATGCACTGATCACGTGGCTATCATGCACTGATCACGTGGCTGATCATGCACTGATCACGCAGCTACCATGTACTGGTCACGTGACTGATCATGCACTGATCACGTAACTGATCATGCACTGATCACGTGGCTGATCATGCACTGATCACGTGACTGATCATGCACTGATCACGTGGCTATCATGCACTGATCACGTGGCTGATCATGCACTGATCACGTAGCTACCATGTACTGGTCACGTGACTGATCATGCACTGATCACGTAATTGATCATGCACTGATCACGTGGCTGATCATGCACTGATCACGTGACTGATCATGCACTGATCACGTGACTGATCATGCACTGATCACGTGGCTATCATGCACTGATCACGTGGCTGATCATGCACTGATCACGTGCCTGATCATGCACTGATCACATGACTGATCATGCACTGATCACGTGACTGATCATGCACTGATCACGTGGCTATCATGCACTACTCACGTGGCTGATCATGCAATGATCATGTAGCTACCATGTACTGGTCACGTGACTGATCATGCACTGATCACGTGACTGATCATGCACTGATCACGTGGCTATCATGCACTGATCACGTGGCTGATCATGCACTGATCACGTGCCTGATCATGCACTGATCACGTGACTGATCATGCACTGATCACGTAGCATCATGCACTGATCACCTGGCTGATCATGCACTGATCACGTGGCTATCATGCACTGATCACGTGGCTATCATGCACTGATCACGTGGCTGATCATGCACTGATACCGTGACTGAGCATGGACTGATCACATGACTATCATGTAGTGATCACGTGACTTAATGGCGCTGATCATGTGACTGATCATGCGCTGATCATGTTTGCTATCATACACTGATCATGTGCCTCTGGAGGCAATAAACAAAGAGCTGAGTAGGCACGAATCAAACAGTCAGCAGGCAATAATCATGGAACTCAGGTGTGAGGAATCATGCTGCTCAGCTGGCAATAATCAAGCAGCTGAGCAGGCAGGAATTACGCAGCACAGCTGGCAATTGTCAAGCAGATGACAGGCAGGAATCGTGCAGCTCAGCTGGCAATTGTCAAGCAGATGAGCAGACAGTAATCACGCAGCTCAGCAGGCCCAGATCACGTGACTGAGCATGCACTGTTCACGTGGCTGATCATACACTGATCACGTGATGATCATGCACTGATCACTTGGATATCATGCACTGATCACGTGGCTGATCATACACTGTTCACGTGTCTGACCATGCACTGATCACGTGGCTGATCATACACTGCTCACGTAACTGATCATGCACTGATCACGTGGCTATCATGCACTGATCACGTGGCTGAACATGCACTGTTCACGTGGCTGATCACACACCTGTCACGTGACATATCATGCACTGATCACGTGGCACTCATGCACTGATCACGTGGCTGATCATACTCTGCTCACGTAACTCATGCACACATCACGTGGCTATCATGCACTGCTCACGTGGCTCGTCATGGAATGATCACGTAGCAACCATATACTGGTCACGTGACTGATCATGCACAGATCACGTAAATGATCATGCACTGTTCACGTGACTGATCATGTACTGATCACGTGACTGATCATGCACTGATCACGTGGCTATCATGCTCTGCTCACGTGGCTGATCATGCAATGATCACGTAGCAACCATGTACTGGTCACGTGACTGATCATGCACTGATCACGTAATTGATCCTGCACTGATCACGTGGCTCATCATGCACTGATCACGTGGCTGATCACACATGTATCACGTGACTGATCATGCACTGATCACGTGGCTCTCATGCACTGATCACGTGGCTGTCATGCACTGATCACGTGGATATCATGCACTGATCACGTGGCTGATCACACACGTATCACATGACTGATCATGCACTGATCACGTGGCTATCATGCACTGATCACGTGGCTATCATGCACTGATCACGTGGCTGATCATGCAATGATCACATAGCTACCATGTACTGATCACGTGACTGATCATGCACTGATCACGTGGCTGATCATGCACTGATCACGTGGCTGATCATGCACTGATCACGTGGCTGATCACACATGATCACGTGACTGATCATGCACTGATCACGTGGCTATCATGCACTGATCACGAGACTGATCATGCACTGATCACGTCTATATCATGCACTGATCACATGACTGCCCATGCACTGATCACGTGGATGATCATACACTAATCATGTGACAGATCATGCACTGATCACGTGGCTGATCATGCACTGATACCGTGACTGAGCATGGACTGATCACATGACTATCATGTAGTGATCACGTGACTTAATGGCGCTGATCATGTGACTGATCATGCGCTGATCATGTTTGCTATCATACACTGATCATGTGCCTCTGGAGGCAATAAACAAAGAGCTGAGTAGGCACGAATCAAACAGTCAGCAGGCAATAATCATGGAACTCAGGTGTGAGGAATCATGCTGCTCAGCTGGCAATAATCAAGCAGCTGAGCAGGCAGGAATTACGCAGCACAGCTGGCAATTGTCAAGCAGATGACAGGCAGGAATCGTGCAGCTCAGCTGGCAATTGTCAAGCAGATGAGCAGACAGTAATCACGCAGCTCAGCAGGCCCAGATCACGTGACTGAGCATGCACTGTTCACGTGGCTGATCATACACTGATCACGTGATGATCATGCACTGATCACTTGGATATCATGCACTGATCACGTGGCTGATCATACACTGTTCACGTGTCTGACCATGCACTGATCACGTGGCTGATCATACACTGCTCACGTAACTGATCATGCACTGATCACGTGGCTGATCATGCACTGATCACGTGGCTGATCATGCACTGATCACGTGGCTATCATGCACTGATCACGTGGCTGATCATGCACTGATCACGTGACTGTCATGCACTGATCACGTGACTGATCATGCACTGATCACGTAACTGATCATGCACTGATCACGTGGCTGATCATGCACTGATCACGTGACTGATCATGCACTGATCACGTGGCTATCATGCACTGATCACGTGGCTGATCATGCAATGATCACGTAGCTACCATGTACTGGTCACGTGACTGATCATGCACTGATCACGTAATTGATCATGCACTGATCACGTGGACTGATCATGCACTGATCACGTGACTGATCATGCACTGATCACGTGACTGATCATGCACTGATCACGTGGCTATCATGCACTGATCACGTGGCTGATCATGCACTGATCACGTGGCTATCATGCACTGATCACGTGGCTGATCATGCACTGATCACGTGACTGATCATGCACTGATCACGTGACTGATCATGCACTGATCACGTGGCTATCATGCACTGATCACGTGGCTGATCATGCACTGTCACGTGACTGATCATGCACTGATCACGTGACTGATCATGCACTGATCACGTGGCTATCATGCACTACTCACGTGGCTGATCATGCAATGATCATGTAGCTACCATGTACTGGTCACGTGACTGATCATACACCCATCAGGTGACTGATCATGCACTGATCACGTGGCTGATCATGCACTGATCACCTGCCTGATCATGCACTGATCACGTGACAAATCATGCACTGATCACATGGCTATCATGAACTGATCACCTTGCTGATCATGCACTGATCACGTGGCTGATCATGCACTGATACCGTGACTGAGCATGGACTGATCACATGACTATCATGTAGTGATCACGTGACTTAATGGCGCTGATCATGTGACTGATCATGCGCTGATCATGTTTGCTATCATACACTGATCATGTGCCTCTGGAGGCAATAAACAAAGAGCTGAGTAGGCACGAATCAAACAGTCAGCAGGCAATAATCATGGAACTCAGGTGTGAGGAATCATGCTGCTCAGCTGGCAATAATCAAGCAGCTGAGCAGGCAGGAATTACGCAGCACAGCTGGCAATTGTCAAGCAGATGACAGGCAGGAATCGTGCAGCTCAGCTGGCAATTGTCAAGCAGATGAGCAGACAGTAATCACGCAGCTCAGCAGGCCCAGATCACGTGACTGAGCATGCACTGTTCACGTGGCTGATCATACACTGATCACGTGATGATCATGCACTGATCACGTGACTGATCATGCACTGATCACGTGGCTGATCATACACTGTTCACGTGTCTGACCATGCACTGATCACGTGGCTGATCATACACTGCTCACGTAACTGATCATGCACTGATCACGTGGCTATCATGCACTGATCACGTGGCTGATCATGCACTGATCACGTGGCTATCATGCACTGATCACGTGACTGATCATGCACTGATCACGTGGCTGATCATGCACTGATCACGTGACTGATCATGCACTGATCACGTGACTGATCATGCACTGATCACGTGGCTATCATGCACTGATCACGTGGCTGATCATGCACTGATCACGTAGCTACCATGTACTGGTCACGTGACTGATCATGCACTGATCACGTAACTGATCATGCACTGATCACGTGGCTGATCATGCACTGATCACGTGACTGATCATGCACTGATCACGTGGCTATCATGCACTGATCACGTGGCTGATCATGCACTGATCACGTAGCTACCATGTACTGGTCACGTGACTGATCATGCACTGATCACGTAATTGATCATGCACTGATCACGTGGCTGATCATGCACTGATCACGTGACTGATCATGCACTGATCACGTGACTGATCATGCACTGATCACGTGGCTATCATGCACTGATCACGTGGCTGATCATGCACTGATCACGTGCCTGATCATGCACTGATCACATGACTGATCATGCACTGATCACGTGACTGATCATGCACTGATCACGTGGCTATCATGCACTACTCACGTGGCTGATCATGCAATGATCACGTAGCTACCATGTACTGGTCACGTGACTGATCATGCACTGATCACGTGACTGATCATGCACTGATCACGTGGCTATCATGCACTGATCACGTGGCTGATCATGCACTGATCACCTGCCTGATCATGCACTGATCACGTGACTGATCATGCACTGATCACGTAGCAGTCATGCACTGATCACCTGGCTGATCATGCACTGATCACGTGGCTATCATGCACTGATCACGTGGCTATCATGCACTGATCACGTGGCTGATCATGCACTGATACCGTGACTGAGCATGGACTGATCACATGACTATCATGTAGTGATCACGTGACTTAATGGCGCTGATCATGTGACTGATCATGCGCTGATCATGTTTGCTATCATACACTGATCATGTGCCTCTGGAGGCAATAAACAAAGAGCTGAGTAGGCACGAATCAAACAGTCAGCAGGCAATAATCATGGAACTCAGGTGTGAGGAATCATGCTGCTCAGCTGGCAATAATCAAGCAGCTGAGCAGGCAGGAATTACGCAGCACAGCTGGCAATTGTCAAGCAGATGACAGGCAGGAATCGTGCAGCTCAGCTGGCAATTGTCAAGCAGATGAGCAGACAGTAATCACGCAGCTCAGCAGGCCCAGATCACGTGACTGAGCATGCACTGTTCACGTGGCTGATCATACACTGATCACGTGATGATCATGCACTGATCACTTGGATATCATGCACTGATCACGTGGCTGATCATACACTGTTCACGTGTCTGACCATGCACTGATCACGTGGCTGATCATACACTGCTCACGTAACTGATCATGCACTGATCACGTGGCTATCATGCACTGATCACGTGGCTGAACATGCACTGTTCACGTGGCTGATCACACACCTGTCACGTGACATATCATGCACTGATCACGTGGCACTCATGCACTGATCACGTGGCTGATCATACTCTGCTCACGTAACTCATGCACACATCACGTGGCTATCATGCACTGCTCACGTGGCTCGTCATGGAATGATCACGTAGCTACCATATACTGGTCACGTGACTGATCATGCACTGATCACGTAAATGATCATGCACTGTTCACGTGACTGATCATGTACTGATCACGTGACTGATCATGCACTGATCACGTGGCTATCATGCTCTGCTCACGTGGCTGATCATGCAATGATCACGTAGCAACCATGTACTGGTCACGTGACTGATCATGCACTGATCACGTAATTGATCCTGCACTGATCACGTGGCTCATCATGCACTGATCACGTGGCTGATCACACATGTATCACGTGACTGATCATGCACTGATCACGTGGCTATCATGCACTGATCACGTGGCTGTCATGCACTGATCACGTGGATATCATGCACTGATCACGTGGCTGATCACACACGTATCACATGACTGATCATGCACTGATCACGTGGCTATCATGCACTGATCACGTGGCTATCATGCACTGATCACGTGGCTGATCATGCAATGATCACGTAGCTACCATGCACTGATCACGTGACTGATCATGCACTGATCACGTAATTGATCATGCACTGATCACGTGGCTGATCATGCACTGATCACGTGGCTGATCACACATGATCACGTGACTGATCATGCACTGATCACGTGGCTATCATGCACTGATCACGTGACTGATCATGCACTGATCACGTCTATATCATGCACTGATCACATGACTGCCCATGCACTGATCACGTGGATGATCATACACTAATCATGTGACAGATCATGCACTGATCACGTGGCTGATCATGCACTGATACCGTGACTGAGCATGGACTGATCACATGACTATCATGTAGTGATCACGTGACTTAATGGCGCTGATCATGTGACTGATCATGCGCTGATCATGTTTGCTATCATACACTGATCATGTGCCTCTGGAGGCAATAAACAAAGAGCTGAGTAGGCACGAATCAAACAGTCAGCAGGCAATAATCATGGAACTCAGGTGTGAGGAATCATGCTGCTCAGCTGGCAATAATCAAGCAGCTGAGCAGGCAGGAATTACGCAGCACAGCTGGCAATTGTCAAGCAGATGACAGGCAGGAATCGTGCAGCTCAGCTGGCAATTGTCAAGCAGATGAGCAGACAGTAATCACGCAGCTCAGCAGGCCCAGATCACGTGACTGAGCATGCACTGTTCACGTGGCTGATCATACACTGATCACGTGATGATCATGCACTGATCACTTGGATATCATGCACTGATCACGTGGCTGATCATACACTGTTCACGTGTCTGACCATGCACTGATCACGTGGCTGATCATACACTGCTCACGTAACTGATCATGCACTGATCACGTGGCTGATCATGCACTGATCACGTGGCTGATCATGCACTGATCACGTGGCTATCATGCACTGATCACGTGGCTGATCATGCACTGATCACGTGACTGTCATGCACTGATCACGTGACTGATCATGCACTGATCACGTAACTGATCATGCACTGATCACGTGGCTGATCATGCACTGATCACGTGACTGATCATGCACTGATCACGTGGCTATCATGCACTGATCACGTGGCTGATCATGCAATGATCACGTAGCTACCATGTACTGGTCACGTGACTGATCATGCACTGATCACGTAATTGATCATGCACTGATCACGTGGACTGATCATGCACTGATCACGTGACTGATCATGCACTGATCACGTGACTGATCATGCACTGATCACGTGGCTATCATGCACTGATCACGTGGCTGATCATGCACTGATCACGTGGCTATCATGCACTGATCACGTGGCTGATCATGCACTGATCACGTGACTGATCATGCACTGATCACGTGACTGATCATGCACTGATCACGTGGCTATCATGCACTGATCACGTGGCTGATCATGCACTGTCACGTGACTGATCATGCACTGATCACGTGACTGATCATGCACTGATCACGTGGCTATCATGCACTACTCACGTGGCTGATCATGCAATGATCATGTAGCTACCATGTACTGGTCACGTGACTGATCATACACCCATCAGGTGACTGATCATGCACTGATCACGTGGCTGATCATGCACTGATCACCTGCCTGATCATGCACTGATCACGTGACAAATCATGCACTGATCACATGGCTATCATGAACTGATCACCTTGCTGATCATGCACTGATCACGTGGCTGATCATGCACTGATACCGTGACTGAGCATGGACTGATCACATGACTATCATGTAGTGATCACGTGACTTAATGGCGCTGATCATGTGACTGATCATGCGCTGATCATGTTTGCTATCATACACTGATCATGTGCCTCTGGAGGCAATAAACAAAGAGCTGAGTAGGCACGAATCAAACAGTCAGCAGGCAATAATCATGGAACTCAGGTGTGAGGAATCATGCTGCTCAGCTGGCAATAATCAAGCAGCTGAGCAGGCAGGAATTACGCAGCACAGCTGGCAATTGTCAAGCAGATGACAGGCAGGAATCGTGCAGCTCAGCTGGCAATTGTCAAGCAGATGAGCAGACAGTAATCACGCAGCTCAGCAGGCCCAGATCACGTGACTGAGCATGCACTGTTCACGTGGCTGATCATACACTGATCACGTGATGATCATGCACTGATCACGTGACTATCATGCACTGATCACGTGGCTGATCATACACTGTTCACGTGTCTGACCATGCACTGATCACGTGGCTGATCATACACTGCTCACGTAACTGATCATGCACTGATCACGTGGCTATCATGCACTGATCACGTGGCTGATCATGCACTGATCACGTGGCTATCATGCACTGGTCACGTGACTGATCATGCACTGATCACGTGGCTGATCATGCACTGATCACGTGACTGATCATGCACTGATCACGTGACTGATCATGCACTGATCACGTGGCTATCATGCACTGATCACGTGGCTGATCATGCACTGATCACGCAGCTACCATGTACTGGTCACGTGACTGATCATGCACTGATCACGTAACTGATCATGCACTGATCACGTGGCTGATCATGCACTGATCACGTGACTGATCATGCACTGATCACGTGGCTATCATGCACTGATCACGTGGCTGATCATGCACTGATCACGTAGCTACCATGTACTGGTCACGTGACTGATCATGCACTGATCACGTAATTGATCATGCACTGATCACGTGGCTGATCATGCACTGATCACGTGACTGATCATGCACTGATCACGTGACTGATCATGCACTGATCACGTGGCTATCATGCACTGATCACGTGGCTGATCATGCACTGATCACGTGCCTGATCATGCACTGATCACATGACTGATCATGCACTGATCACGTGACTGATCATGCACTGATCACGTGGCTATCATGCACTGATCACGTGGCTGATCATGCAATGATCACGTAGCTACCATGTACTGGTCACGTGACTGATCATGCACTGATCACGTGACTGATCATGCACTGATCACGTGGCTATCATGCACTGATCACGTGGCTGATCATGCACTGATCACGTGACTGATCATGCACTGATCACGTGACTGATCATGCACTGATCACGTGGCTATCATGCACTGATCACGTGGCTGATCATGCACTGATCACGTGCTATCATGCACTGATCACGTGACTGATCATGCACTGATCACGTGACTGATCATGCACTGATCACGTGACTGATCATGCACTGATCACGTGACTGATCATGCACTGATCACGTGACTGATCATGCACTGATCACGTGGCTATCATGCACTGATCACGTGGCTGATCATGCACTGATCACGTGACTGATCATGCACTGATCACGTGACTGATCATGCACTGATCACGTGGCTATCATGCACTGATCACGTGGCTGATCATGCACTGATCACGTGCCTGATCATGCACTGATCACGTGACTGATCATGCACTGATCACGTGGCAGTCATGCACTGATCACGTGGCTGATCATGCACTGATCACGTGGCTGATCATGCACTGATCACGTGGCTGATCATGCACTGATCACGTGGCTGATCATGCACTGATACCGTGACTGAGCATGGACTGATCACATGACTATCATGCACTGATCACGTGACTTAATGGCTGATCATGTGACTGATCATGCACTGATCATGTTTGCTATCATACACTGATCATGTGCCTCTGGAGGCAATAAACAAAGAGCTGAGTAGGCACGAATCAAACAGTCAGCAGGCAATAATCATGGAACACAGGTGTGAGGAATCATGCTGCTCAGCTGGCAATAATCAAGCAGCTGAGCAGGCAGGAATTACGCAGCACAGCTGGCAATTGTCAAGCAGATGACAGGCAGGAATCGTGCAGCTCAGCTGGCAATTGTCAAGCAGATGAGCAGACAGTAATCACGCAGCTCAGCAGGCCCTGATCACGTGACTGATCATGCACTGATCACGTGGCTGATCATGCACTGATCACGTGATGATCATGCACTGATCACGTGGATATCATGCACTGATCACGTGGCTGATCATGCACTGATCACGTCTGATCATGCACTGATCACGTGACTGATCATGCACTGATCACGTGGCTGATCATGCACTGATCACGTGACTGATCATGCACTGATCACGTGGCTGATCATGCACTGATCACGTGGCTGATCATGCACTGATCACGTGGCTGATCATGCACTGATCACGTGACTGATCATGCACTGATCACGTGACTGATCATGCACTGATCACGTGGCTATCATGCACTGCTCACGTGGCTGATCATGCCATGATCACGCAGCTACCATGTACTGGTCACATGACTGATCATGCACTGATCACGTGACTGATCATGCACTGATCACGTGGCTATCATGCACTACTCACGTGGCTGATCATGCAATGATCATGTAGCTACCATGTACAGGTCACGTGAATGATCATACACCCATCAGGTGACTGATCATGCACTGATCACGTGGCTATCATGCACTGATCACGAGACTGATCATGCACTGATCACGTCTATATCATGCACTGATCACATGACTGCCCATGCACTGATCACGTGGATGATCATACACTAATCATGTGACAGATCATGCACTGATCACGTGGCTGATCATGCACTGATACCGTGACTGAGCATGGACTGATCACATGACTATCATGTAGTGATCACGTGACTTAATGGCGCTGATCATGTGACTGATCATGCGCTGATCATGTTTGCTATCATACACTGATCATGTGCCTCTGGAGGCAATAAACAAAGAGCTGAGTAGGCACGAATCAAACAGTCAGCAGGCAATAATCATGGAACTCAGGTGTGAGGAATCATGCTGCTCAGCTGGCAATAATCAAGCAGCTGAGCAGGCAGGAATTACGCAGCACAGCTGGCAATTGTCAAGCAGATGACAGGCAGGAATCGTGCAGCTCAGCTGGCAATTGTCAAGCAGATGAGCAGACAGTAATCACGCAGCTCAGCAGGCCCAGATCACGTGACTGAGCATGCACTGTTCACGTGGCTGATCATACACTGATCACGTGATGATCATGCACTGATCACTTGGATATCATGCACTGATCACGTGGCTGATCATACACTGTTCACGTGTCTGACCATGCACTGATCACGTGGCTGATCATACACTGCTCACGTAACTGATCATGCACTGATCACGTGGCTATCATGCACTGATCACGTGGCTGAACATGCACTGTTCACGTGGCTGATCACACACCTGTCACGTGACATATCATGCACTGATCACGTGGCACTCATGCACTGATCACGTGGCTGATCATACTCTGCTCACGTGACTCATGCACACATCACGTGGCTATCATGCACTGCTCACGTGGCTCGTCATGGAATGATCACGTAGCTACCATATACTGGTCACGTGACTGATCATGCAAAGATCACGTAAATGATCATGCACTGTTCACGTGACTGATCATGTACTGATCACGTGACTGATCATGCACTGATCACGTGGCTATCATGCTCTGCTCACGTGGCTGATCATGCAACGATCACGTAGCAACCATGTACTGGTCACGTGACTGATCATGCACTGATCACGTAATTGATCCTGCACTGATCACGTGGCTCATCATGCACTGATCACGTGGCTGATCACACATGTATCACGTGACTGATCATGCACTGATCACGTGGCTCTCATGCACTGATCACGTGGCTGTCATGCACTGATCACGTGGATATCATGCACTGATCACGTGGCTGATCATGCACTGATCACGTGGCTGATCATGCACTGATCACGTGACTGATCATGCACTGATCACGTGACTGATCATGCACTGATCACGTGGCTATCATGCACTGATCACTTGCTGACATGCACTGATCACGTGACTGATCATGCACTGATCACGTGGCTGATCATGCACTGATCACGTGACTGATCATGCACTGATCACGTGACTGATCATGCACTGATCACGTGGCTATCATGCACTGATCACGTGGCTGATCATGCATGATCACGCAGCTACCATGTACTGGTCACATGACTGATCATGCACTGATCACGTGACTGATCATGCACTGATCACGTGGCTATCATGCACTATCACGTGGCTGATCATGCACTGATCATGTAGCTACCATGCACAGGTCACGTGACTGATCATGCACTGATCACGTGACTGATCATGCACTGATCACATGACTGCCCATGCACTGATCACGTGGATGATCATACACTAATCAGTGACAGATCATGCACTGATCACGTGGCTGATCATGCACTGATACCGTGACTGAGCATGGACTGATCACATGACTATCATGTAGTGATCACGTGACTTAATGGCGCTGATCATGTGACTGATCATGCGCTGATCATGTTTGCTATCATACACTGATCATGTGCCTCTGGAGGCAATAAACAAAGAGCTGAGTAGGCACGAATCAAACAGTCAGCAGGCAATAATCATGGAACTCAGGTGTGAGGAATCATGCTGCTCAGCTGGCAATAATCAAGCAGCTGAGCAGGCAGGAATTACGCAGCACAGCTGGCAATTGTCAAGCAGATGACAGGCAGGAATCGTGCAGCTCAGCTGGCAATTGTCAAGCAGATGAGCAGACAGTAATCACGCAGCTCAGCAGGCCCAGATCACGTGACTGAGCATGCACTGTTCACGTGGCTGATCATACACTGATCACGTGATGATCATGCACTGATCACTTGGATATCATGCACTGATCACGTGGCTGATCATGCACTGTTCACGTGTCTATCATGCACTGATCACGTGGCTGATCATGCACTGATCACGTGGATGATCATGCACTGTCACGTGACTGATCATGCACTGATCACGTGGCTGATCATGCACTGATCACGTGACTGATCATGCACTGATCACGTGGCTATCATGCACTGATCACGTGGCTATCATGCACTGATCACGTGGCTGATCATGCACTGATCACGTGACTGATCATGCACTGATCACGTGGCTGATCATGCACTGATCACGTGGCTGATCATGCACTGATCACGTGGCTATCATGCACTGATCACGTGGCTGATCATGCACTGATCACGTGACTGATCATGCACTGATCACGTGACTGATCATGCACTGATCACGTGGCTGATCATGCACTGATCACGTGGCACCATGCACTGATCACGTGACTGATCATGCACTGATCACGTGACTGATCATGCACTGATCACGTGGCTATCATGCACTGATCACGTGGCTGATCATGCACTGATCACGTAGCTACCATGCACTGATCACGTGACTGATCATGCACTGATCACGTGACTGATCATGCACTGATCACGTGGCTATCATGCACTGATCACGTGGCTGATCATGCACTGATCACGTAGCTACATGCACTGATCACGTGACTGATCATGCACTGATCACGTGGCTGATCATGCACTGATCACGTGACTGATCATGCACTGATCACGTGACTGATCATGCACTGATCACGTGGCTATCATGCACTGATCACGTGGCTGATCATGCACTGATCACGTAGCTATCATGCACTGATCACGTGACTGATCATGCACTGATCACGTAACTGATCATGCACTGATCACGTGGCTATCATGCACTGATCACGTGGCTGATCACACACGTATCACATGACTGATCATGCACTGATCACGTGGCTATCATGCACTGATCACGTGGCTATCATGCACTGATCACGTGGCTGATCATGCAATGATCACGTAGCTACCATGTACTGGTCACGTGACTGATCATGCACTGATCACGTAATTGATCATGCACTGATCACGTGGCTGATCATGCACTGATCACGTGACTGATCATGCACTGATCACGTGACTGATCATGCACTGATCACGTGGCTATCATGCACTGATCACGTGGCTGATCATACACTGATCACGTGCCTGATCATGCACTGATCACGTGGCTGATCATGCACTGATCACGTGACTGATCATGCACTGATCACGTGTCTGATCATGCACTGATCACGTGGCTATCATGCACTGCTCACGTGGCTGATCATGCCATGATCACGCAGCTACCATGTACTGGTCACATGACTGATCATGCACTGATCACGTGACTGATCATGCAGTGATCACGTGGCTATCATGCACTACTCACGTGGCTGATCATGCAATGATCATGTAGCTACCATGTACAGGTCACGTGAATGATCATACACCCATCAGGTGACTGATCATGCACTGATCACGTGGCTATCATGCACTGATCACGAGACTGATCATGCACTGATCACGTCTATATCATGCACTGATCACATGACTGCCCATGCACTGATCACGTGGATGATCATACACTAATCTTGTGACAGATCATGCACTGATCACGTGGCTGATCATGCACTGATACCGTGACTGAGCATGGACTGATCACATGACTATCATGTAGTGATCACGTGACTTAATGGCGCTGATCATGTGACTGATCATGCGCTGATCATGTTTGCTATCATACACTGATCATGTGCCTCTGGAGGCAATAAACAAAGAGCTGAGTAGGCACGAATCAAACAGTCAGCAGGCAATAATCATGGAACTCAGGTGTGAGGAATCATGCTGCTCAGCTGGCAATAATCAAGCAGCTGAGCAGGCAGGAATTACGCAGCACAGCTGGCAATTGTCAAGCAGATGACAGGCAGGAATCGTGCAGCTCAGCTGGCAATTGTCAAGCAGATGAGCAGACAGTAATCACGCAGCTCAGCAGGCCCAGATCACGTGACTGAGCATGCACTGTTCACGTGGCTGATCATACACTGATCACGTGATGATCATGCACTGATCACTTGGATATCATGCACTGATCACGTGGCTGATCATACACTGTTCACGTGTCTGACCATGCACTGATCACGTGGCTGATCATACACTGCTCACGTAACTGATCATGCACTGATCACGTGGCTATCATGCACTGATCACGTGGCTGAACATGCACTGTTCACGTGGCTGATCACACACCTGTCACGTGACATATCATGCACTGATCACGTGGCACTCATGCACTGATCACGTGGCTGATCATACTCTGCTCACGTGACTCATGCACACATCACGTGGCTATCATGCACTGCTCACGTGGCTCGTCATGGAATGATCACGTAGCAACCATATACTGGTCACGTGACTGATCATGCAAAGATCACGTAAATGATCATGCACTGTTCACGTGACTGATCATGTACTGATCACGTGACTGATCATGCACTGATCACGTGGCTATCATGCTCTGCTCACGTGGCTGATCATGCAACGATCACGTAGCAACCATGTACTGGTCACGTGACTGATCATGCACTGATCACGTAATTGATCCTGCACTGATCACGTGGCTCATCATGCACTGATCACGTGGCTGATCACACATGTATCACGTGACTGATCATGCACTGATCACGTGGCTCTCATGCACTGATCACGTGGCTGTCATGCACTGATCACGTGGATATCATGCACTGATCACGTGGCTGATCACACACGTATCACATGACTGATCATGCACTGATCACGTGGCTATCATGCACTGATCACGTGGCTATCATGCACTGATCACGTGGCTGATCATGCAATGATCACGTAGCTACCATGTACTGGTCACGTGACTGATCATGCACTGATCACGTAATTGATCATGCACTGATCATGTGGCTGATCATGCACTGATCACGTGGCTGATCATGCACTGATCACATAACTGATCATGCACTGATCACGTGACTGATCATGCACTGATCACGTGGCTATCATGCACTGATCACGTGGCTGACATACACTGATCACGTGCCTGATCATGCACTGATCACGTGGCTGATCATGCACTGATCACGTGACTGATCATGCACTGATCACGTGTCTGATCATGCACTGATCACGTGGCTATCATGCACTGCTCACGTGGCTGATCATGCCATGATCACGCAGCTACCATGTACTGGTCACATGACTGATCATGCACTGATCACGTGACTGATCATGCACTGATCACGTGGCTATCATGCACTACTCACGTGGCTGATCATGCAATGATCATGTAGCTACCATGTACAGGTCACGTGAATGATCATACACCCATCAGGTGACTGATCATGCACTGATCACGTGGCTATCATGCACTGATCACGTGACTGATCATGCACTGATCACGTCTATATCATGCACTGATCACATGACTGCCCATGCACTGATCACGTGGATGATCATACACTAATCTTGTGACAGATCATGCACTGATCACGTGGCTGATCATGCACTGATACCGTGACTGAGCATGGACTGATCACATGACTATCATGTAGTGATCACGTGACTTAATGGCGCTGATCATGTGACTGATCATGCGCTGATCATGTTTGCTATCATACACTGATCATGTGCCTCTGGAGGCAATAAACAAAGAGCTGAGTAGGCACGAATCAAACAGTCAGCAGGCAATAATCATGGAACTCAGGTGTGAGGAATCATGCTGCTCAGCTGGCAATAATCAAGCAGCTGAGCAGGCAGGAATTACGCAGCACAGCTGGCAATTGTCAAGCAGATGACAGGCAGGAATCGTGCAGCTCAGCTGGCAATTGTCAAGCAGATGAGCAGACAGTAATCACGCAGCTCAGCAGGCCCAGATCACGTGACTGAGCATGCACTGTTCACGTGGCTGATCATACACTGATCACGTGATGATCATGCACTGATCACGTGGATATCATGCACTGATCACGTGGCTGATCATGCACTGTTCACGTCTATATCATGCACTGATCACGTGACTGATCATGCACTGATCACGTGGCTGATCATGCACTGATCACGTGACTGATCATGCACTGATCACGTGGCTGATCATGCACTGATCACGTGACTGATCATGCACTGATCACGTGGCTATCATGCACTGATCACGTGGCTATCATGCACTGATCACGTGGCTGATCATGCACTGATCACGTGTCTGTCATGCACTGATCACGTGGCTGATCATGCACTGATCACGTGACTGATCATGCACTGATCACGTGGCTATCATGCACTGATCACGTGGCTGATCATGCACTGATCACGTGGCTGATCACACACTGTCACGTGACTATCATGCACTGATCACGTGGCACTCATGCACTGATCACGTGGCTGATCATACTCTGCTCACGTAACTCATGCACACATCACGTGGCTATCATGCACTGATCACGTGGCTGTCATGCAATGATCACGTAGCAACCATATACTGGTCACGTGACTGATCATGCACTGATCACGTAATGATCATGCACTGATCACGTGACTGATCATGCACTGATCACGTGACTGATCATGCACTGATCACGTGGCTATCATGCACTGATCACGTGGCTGATCATGCACGATCACGTAGCAACCATGTACTGGTCACGTGACTGATCATGCACTGATCACGTAATTGATCATGCACTGATCACGTGGCTCATCATGCACTGATCACGTGGCTGATCACACATGATCACGTGACTGATCATGCACTGATCACGTGGCTATCATGCACTGATCACGTGGCTGTCATGCACTGATCACGTGGATATCATGCACTGATCACGTGGCTGATCACACACGATCACATGACTGATCATGCACTGATCACGTGGCTATCATGCACTGATCACGTGGCTATCATGCACTGATCACGTGGCTGATCATGCAATGATCACGTAGCTACCATGTACTGGTCACGTGACTGATCATGCACTGATCACGTAATTGATCATGCACTGATCACGTGGCTGATCATGCACTGATCACGTGGCTGATCATGCACTGATCACGTGACTGATCATGCACTGATCACGTGACTGATCATGCACTGATCACGTGGCTATCATGCACTGATCACGTGGCTGACATGCACTGATCACGTGCCTGATCATGCACTGATCACGTGGCTGATCATGCACTGATCACGTGACTGATCATGCACTGATCACGTGGCTATCATGCACTGCTCACGTGGCTGATCATGCCATGATCACGCAGCTACCATGTACTGGTCACATGACTGATCATGCACTGATCACGTGACTGATCATGCAGTGATCACGTGGCTATCATGCACTACTCACGTGGCTGATCATGCAATGATCATGTAGCTACCATGTACAGGTCACGTGAATGATCATACACCCATCAGGTGACTGATCATGCACTGATCACGTGGCTATCATGCACTGATCACGAGACTGATCATGCACTGATCACGTCTATATCATGCACTGATCACATGACTGCCCATGCACTGATCACGTGGATGATCATACACTAATCTTGTGACAGATCATGCACTGATCACGTGGCTGATCATGCACTGATACCGTGACTGAGCATGGACTGATCACATGACTATCATGTAGTGATCACGTGACTTAATGGCGCTGATCATGTGACTGATCATGCGCTGATCATGTTTGCTATCATACACTGATCATGTGCCTCTGGAGGCAATAAACAAAGAGCTGAGTAGGCACGAATCAAACAGTCAGCAGGCAATAATCATGGAACTCAGCTGTGAGGAATCATGCTGCTCAGCTGGCAATAATCAAGCAGCTGAGCAGGCAGGAATTACGCAGCACAGCTGGCAATTGTCAAGCAGATGACAGGCAGGAATCGTGCAGCTCAGCTGGCAATTGTCAAGCAGATGAGCAGACAGTAATCACGCAGCTCAGCAGGCCCAGATCACGTGACTGAGCATGCACTGTTCACGTGGCTGATCATACACTGATCACGTGATGATCATGCACTGATCACTTGGATATCATGCACTGATCACGTGGCTGATCATACACTGTTCACGTGTCTGACCATGCACTGATCACGTGGCTGATCATACACTGCTCACGTAACTGATCATGCACTGATCACGTGGCTATCATGCACTGATCACGTGGCTGAACATGCACTGTTCACGTGGCTGATCACACACCTGTCACGTGACATATCATGCACTGATCACGTGGCACTCATGCACTGATCACGTGGCTGATCATACTCTGCTCACGTAACTCATGCACACATCACGTGGCTATCATGCACTGCTCACGTGGCTCGTCATGGAATGATCACGTAGCTACCATATACTGGTCACGTGACTGATCATGCACAGATCACGTAAATGATCATGCACTGTTCACGTGACTGATCATGTACTGATCACGTGACTGATCATGCACTGATCACGTGGCTATCATGCACTGCTCACGTGGCTGATCATGCAACGATCACGTAGCAACCATGTACTGGTCACGTGACTGATCATGCACTGATCACGTAATTGATCCTGCACTGATCACGTGGCTCATCATGCACTGATCACGTGGCTGATCACACATGTATCACGTGACTGATCATGCACTGATCACGTGGCTATCATGCACTGATCACGTGGCTGTCATGCACTGATCACGTGGCTGATCATGCACTGATCACGTGGCTATCATGCACTGATCACGTGACTGATCATGCACTGATCACGTGACTGATCATGCACTGATCACGTGGCTGATCATGCACTGATCACGTGGCTGATCATGCACTGATCACGTGACTGATCATGCACTGATCACGTGACTGATCATGCACTGATCACGTGGCTATCATGCACTGATCACGTGGCTGATCATGCACTGATCACGTGCCTGATCATGCACTGATCACGTGGCTGATCATGCACTGATCACGTGACTGATCATGCACTGATCACGTGTCTGATCATGCACTGATCACGTGGCTATCATGCACTGATCACGTGGCTGATCATGCATGATCACGCAGCTATCATGTACTGGTCACATGACTGATCATGCACTGATCACGTGACTGATCATGCACTGATCACGTGGCTATCATGCACTACTCACGTGGCTGATCATGCAATGATCATGTAGCTACCATGTACTGGTCACGTGAATGATCATGCACTGATCACGTGACTGATCATGCACTGATCACGTGGCTATCATGCACTGATCACGTGACTGATCATGCACTGATCACGTCTATATCATGCACTGATCACGTGACTGATCATGCACTGATCACGTGGCTGATCATGCACTGATCACGTGACTGATCATGCACTGATCACGTGGCTGATCACACACGATCACATGACTGATCATGCACTGATCACGTGGCTATCATGCACTGATCACGTGGCTATCATGCACTGATCACGTGGCTGATCATGCACTGATCACGTAGCTACCATGTACTGGTCACGTGACTGATCATGCACTGATCACGTAATTGATCATGCACTGATCATGTGGCTGATCATGCACTGATCACGTGGCTGATCATGCACTGATCACGTGACTGATCATGCACTGATCACGTGACTGATCATGCACTGATCACGTGGCTATCATGCACTGATCACGTGGCTGATCATACACTGATCACGTGCCTGATCATGCACTGATCACGTGGCTGATCATGCACTGATCACGTGACTGATCATGCACTGATCACGTGTCTGATCATGCACTGATCACGTGGCTATCATGCACTGCTCACGTGGCTGATCATGCATGATCACGCAGCTACCATGTACTGGTCACATGACTGATCATGCACTGATCACGTGACTGATCATGCACTGATCACGTGGCTATCATGCACTACTCACGTGGCTGATCATGCAATGATCATGTAGCTACCATGTACAGGTCACGTGAATGATCATACACCCATCAGGTGACTGATCATGCACTGATCACGTGGCTATCATGCACTGATCACGAGACTGATCATGCACTGATCACGTCTATATCATGCACTGATCACATGACTGCCCATGCACTGATCACGTGGATGATCATACACTAATCATGTGACAGATCATGCACTGATCACGTGGCTGATCATGCACTGATACCGTGACTGAGCATGGACTGATCACATGACTATCATGTAGTGATCACGTGACTTAATGGCGCTGATCATGTGACTGATCATGCGCTGATCATGTTTGCTATCATACACTGATCATGTGCCTCTGGAGGCAATAAACAAAGAGCTGAGTAGGCACGAATCAAACAGTCAGCAGGCAATAATCATGGAACTCAGGTGTGAGGAATCATGCTGCTCAGCTGGCAATAATCAAGCAGCTGAGCAGGCAGGAATTACGCAGCACAGCTGGCAATTGTCAAGCAGATGACAGGCAGGAATCGTGCAGCTCAGCTGGCAATTGTCAAGCAGATGAGCAGACAGTAATCACGCAGCTCAGCAGGCCCAGATCACGTGACTGAGCATGCACTGTTCACGTGGCTGATCATACACTGATCACGTGATGATCATGCACTGATCACTTGGATATCATGCACTGATCACGTGGCTGATCATACACTGTTCACGTGTCTGACCATGCACTGATCACGTGGCTGATCATACACTGCTCACGTAACTGATCATGCACTGATCACGTGGCTATCATGCACTGATCACGTGGCTGAACATGCACTGTTCACGTGGCTGATCACACACCTGTCACGTGACATATCATGCACTGATCACGTGGCACTCATGCACTGATCACGTGGCTGATCATACTCTGCTCACGTAACTCATGCACACATCACGTGGCTATCATGCACTGCTCACGTGGCTCGTCATGGAATGATCACGTAGCTACCATATACTGGTCACGTGACTGATCATGCACTGATCACGTAAATGATCATGCACTGTTCACGTGACTGATCATGTACTGATCACGTGACTGATCATGCACTGATCACGTGGCTATCATGCACTGCTCACGTGGCTGATCATGCAACGATCACGTAGCAACCATGTACTGGTCACGTGACTGATCATGCACTGATCACGTAATTGATCATGCACTGATCACGTGGCTGATCATGCACTGATCACGTGGCTGATCATGCACTGATCACGTGGCTGATCATGCACTGATCACGTGGCTGATCATGCACTGATCACGTGACTATCATGCACTGATCACGTGGCATCATGCACTGATCACGTGGCTGATCATGCACTGATCACGTGACTCATGCACTGATCACGTGGCTATCATGCACTGATCACGTGGCTGATCATGCACTGATCACGTGGCTATCATGCACTGATCACGTGGCTGATCATGCACTGATCACGTGACTGATCATGCACTGATCACGTGGCTATCATGCACTGATCACGTGGCTGATCATGCAATGATCACGTAGCTACCATGTACTGATCACGTGACTGATCATGCACTGATCACGTGGCTATCATGCACTGATCACGTGACTGATCATGCACTGATCACGTCTATATCATGCACTGATCACATGACTGCCCATGCACTGATCACGTGGATGATCATACACTAATCATGTGACAGATCATGCACTGATCACGTGGCTGATCATGCACTGATACCGTGACTGAGCATGGACTGATCACATGACTATCATGTAGTGATCACGTGACTTAATGGCGCTGATCATGTGACTGATCATGCGCTGATCATGTTTGCTATCATACACTGATCATGTGCCTCTGGAGGCAATAAACAAAGAGCTGAGTAGGCACGAATCAAACAGTCAGCAGGCAATAATCATGGAACTCAGGTGTGAGGAATCATGCTGCTCAGCTGGCAATAATCAAGCAGCTGAGCAGGCAGGAATTACGCAGCACAGCTGGCAATTGTCAAGCAGATGACAGGCAGGAATCGTGCAGCTCAGCTGGCAATTGTCAAGCAGATGAGCAGACAGTAATCACGCAGCTCAGCAGGCCCAGATCACGTGACTGAGCATGCACTGTTCACGTGGCTGATCATACACTGATCACGTGATGATCATGCACTGATCACTTGGATATCATGCACTGATCACGTGGCTGATCATACACTGTTCACGTGTCTGATCATGCACTGATCACGTGGCTGATCATACACTGCTCACGTAACTGATCATGCACTGATCACGTGGCTGATCATGCACTGATCACGTGGCTGATCATGCACTGATCACGTGGCTGATCATGCACTGATCACGTGGCTGATCATGCACTGATCACGTGACTGATCATGCACTGATCACGTGACTGATCATGCACTGATCACGTAACTGATCATGCACTGATCACGTGGCTGATCATGCACTGATCACGTGACTGATCATGCACTGATCACGTGGCTATCATGCACTGATCACGTGGCTGATCATGCACTGATCACGTAGCTATCATGCACTGGTCACGTGACTGATCATGCACTGATCACGTGACTGATCATGCACTGATCACGTGACTGATCATGCACTGATCACGTGACTGATCATGCACTGATCACGTGGCTATCATGCACTGATCACGTGGCTGATCATGCACTGATCACGTGGCTATCATGCACTGATCACGTGGCTGATCATGCATGATCACGCAGCTATCATGTACTGATCACGTGACTGATCATGCACTGATCACGTGACTGATCATGCACTGATCACGTGGCTATCATGCACTGATCACGTGGCTGATCATGCACTGATCACGTATCTACCATGTACTGATCACGTGACTGATCATGCACTGATCACGTGATGATCATGCACTGATCACGTGGCTGATCATGCACTGATCACGTGGCTGATCACACATGATCACGTGACTGATCATGCACTGATCACGTGGCTATCATGCACTGATCACGTGGCTGATCATGCACTGATCACGTGGCTGATCATGCACTGATCACGTAGCTATCATGCACTGATCACGTGACTGATCATGCACTGATCACGTGACTGATCATGCACTGATCACGTGGCTGATCATGCACTGATCACGTGGCTGATCATGCACTGATCACGTGACTGATCATGCACTGATCACGTGACTGATCATGCACTGATCACGTGGCTATCATGCACTGATCACGTGGCTGATCATACACTGATCACGTGCCTGATCATGCACTGATCACGTGGCTGATCATGCACTGATCACGTGACTGATCATGCACTGATCACGTGGCTGATCATGCACTGATCACGTGGCTATCATGCACTGATCACGTGGCTGATCATGCATGATCACGCAGCTATCATGCACTGATCACGTGACTGATCATGCACTGATCACGTGACTGATCATGCACTGATCACGTGGCTATCATGCACTGATCACGTGGCATCATGCAGCTACCATGTACTGATCACGTGACTGATCATGCACTGATCACGTGACTGATCATGCACTGATCACGTGGCTATCATGCACTGATCACGTGACTGATCATGCACTGATCACGTCTATATCATGCACTGATCACGTGACTGATCATGCACTGATCACGTGGCTGATCATGCACTGATCACGTGACTGATCATGCACTGATCACGTGGCTGATCACAC
Organism: Bos javanicus; assembly: GCF_032452875.1. Lineage (NCBI taxonomy): Eukaryota > Metazoa > Chordata > Mammalia > Artiodactyla > Bovidae > Bos > Bos javanicus. The sequence continues at coordinate 114,096 of NW_026893875.1, forward strand.
ATCACGTGACTGATCATGCACTGATCACGTGGCTATCATGCACTGATCACGTGGCTATCATGCACTGATCACGTGGCTGATCATGCACTGATCACGTAGCTACCATGCACTGATCACGTGACTGATCATGCACTGATCACGTAATTGATCATGCACTGATCACGTGGCTGATCATGCACTGATCACGTGGCTGATCATGCACTGATCACGTGACTGATCATGCACTGATCACGTGACTGATCATGCACTGATCACGTGGCTATCATGCACTGATCACGTGGCTGACATACACTGATCACGTGCCTGATCATGCACTGATCACGTGGCTGATCATGCACTGATCACGTGACTGATCATGCACTGATCACGTGTCTGATCATGCACTGATCACGTGGCTATCATGCACTGCTCACGTGGCTGATCATGCCATGATCACGCAGCTACCATGTACTGGTCACATGACTGATCATGCACTGATCACGTGACTGATCATGCAGTGATCACGTGGCTATCATGCACTACTCACGTGGCTGATCATGCAATGATCATGTAGCTACCATGTACAGGTCACGTGAATGATCATACACCCATCAGGTGACTGATCATGCACTGATCACGTGGCTATCATGCACTGATCACGAGACTGATCATGCACTGATCACGTCTATATCATGCACTGATCACATGACTGCCCATGCACTGATCACGTGGATGATCATACACTAATCATGTGACAGATCATGCACTGATCACGTGGCTGATCATGCACTGATACCGTGACTGAGCATGGACTGATCACATGACTATCATGTAGTGATCACGTGACTTAATGGCGCTGATCATGTGACTGATCATGCGCTGATCATGTTTGCTATCATACACTGATCATGTGCCTCTGGAGGCAATAAACAAAGAGCTGAGTAGGCACGAATCAAACAGTCAGCAGGCAATAATCATGGAACTCAGGTGTGAGGAATCATGCTGCTCAGCTGGCAATAATCAAGCAGCTGAGCAGGCAGGAATTACGCAGCACAGCTGGCAATTGTCAAGCAGATGACAGGCAGGAATCGTGCAGCTCAGCTGGCAATTGTCAAGCAGATGAGCAGACAGTAATCACGCAGCTCAGCAGGCCCAGATCACGTGACTGAGCATGCACTGTTCACGTGGCTGATCATACACTGATCACGTGATGATCATGCACTGATCACTTGGATATCATGCACTGATCACGTGGCTGATCATACACTGTTCACGTGTCTGACCATGCACTGATCACGTGGCTGATCATACACTGCTCACGTAACTGATCATGCACTGATCACGTGGCTATCATGCACTGATCACGTGGCTGAACATGCACTGTTCACGTGGCTGATCACACACCTGTCACGTGACATATCATGCACTGATCACGTGGCACTCATGCACTGATCACGTGGCTGATCATACTCTGCTCACGTAACTCATGCACACATCACGTGGCTATCATGCACTGCTCACGTGGCTCGTCATGGAATGATCACGTAGCTACCATATACTGGTCACGTGACTGATCATGCACAGATCACGTAAATGATCATGCACTGTTCACGTGACTGATCATGTACTGATCACGTGACTGATCATGCACTGATCACGTGGCTATCATGCTCTGCTCACGTGGCTGATCATGCAACGATCACGTAGCAACCATGTACTGGTCACGTGACTGATCATGCACTGATCACGTAATTGATCATGCACTGATCACGTGGCTGATCATGCACTGATCACGTGGCTGATCATGCACTGATCACGTGACTGATCATGCACTGATCACGTGGCTATCATGCACTGATCACGTGGCTGATCATGCACTGATCACGTGGCTGATCACACACTGATCACGTGACTATCATGCACTGATCACGTGGCATCATGCACTGATCACGTGGCTGATCATGCACTGATCACGTGACTCATGCACTGATCACGTGGCTATCATGCACTGATCACGTGGCTGATCATGCACTGATCACGTGGCTATCATGCACTGATCACGTGGCTGATCATGCACTGATCACATGACTGATCATGCACTGATCACGTGGCTGATCATGCACTGATCACGTGGCTATCATGCACTGATCACGTGGCTGATCATGCAATGATCACGTAGCTACCATGTACTGGTCACGTGACTGATCATGCACTGATCACGTGATTGATCATGCACTGATCACGTGGCTGATCATGCACTGATCACGTGGCTGATCACACATGATCACGTGACTGATCATGCACTGATCACGTGGCTATCATGCACTGATCACGAGACTGATCATGCACTGATCACGTCTATATCATGCACTGATCACATGACTGCCCATGCACTGATCACGTGGATGATCATACACTAATCATGTGACAGATCATGCACTGATCACGTGGCTGATCATGCACTGATACCGTGACTGAGCATGGACTGATCACATGACTATCATGTAGTGATCACGTGACTTAATGGCGCTGATCATGTGACTGATCATGCGCTGATCATGTTTGCTATCATACACTGATCATGTGCCTCTGGAGGCAATAAACAAAGAGCTGAGTAGGCACGAATCAAACAGTCAGCAGGCAATAATCATGGAACTCAGGTGTGAGGAATCATGCTGCTCAGCTGGCAATAATCAAGCAGCTGAGCAGGCAGGAATTACGCAGCACAGCTGGCAATTGTCAAGCAGATGACAGGCAGGAATCGTGCAGCTCAGCTGGCAATTGTCAAGCAGATGAGCAGACAGTAATCACGCAGCTCAGCAGGCCCAGATCACGTGACTGAGCATGCACTGTTCACGTGGCTGATCATACACTGATCACGTGATGATCATGCACTGATCACTTGGATATCATGCACTGATCACGTGGCTGATCATACACTGTTCACGTGTCTGACCATGCACTGATCACGTGGCTGATCATACACTGCTCACGTAACTGATCATGCACTGATCACGTGGCTGATCATGCACTGATCACGTGGCTGATCATGCACTGATCACGTGGCTGATCATGCACTGATCACGTGGCTGATCATGCACTGATCACGTGGCTGATCATGCACTGATCACGTGACTGATCATGCACTGATCACGTGACTGATCATGCACTGATCACGTGGCTGATCATGCACTGATCACGTGGCTGATCATGCACTGATCACGTGACTGATCATGCACTGATCACGTGGCTATCATGCACTGATCACGTGGCTGATCATGCACTGATCACGTAGCTACCATGTACTGGTCACGTGACTGATCATGCACTGATCACGTAATTGATCATGCACTGATCACGTGGCTGATCATGCACTGATCACGTGGTGATCATGCACTGATCACGTGACTGATCATGCACTGATCACGTGGCTATCATGCACTGATCACGTGGCTGATCATGCACTGATCACGTGGCTATCATGCACTGATCACGTGGCTGATCATGCACTGATCACGTGACTGATCATGCACTGATCACGTGACTGATCATGCACTGATCACGTGGCTATCATGCACTGATCACGTGGCTGATCATGCACTGATCACGTAGCTACCATGTACTGGTCACGTGACTGATCATGCACTGATCACGTGACTGATCATGCACTGATCACGTGGCTATCATGCACTGATCACGTGGCTGATCATGCACTGATCACGTGACTGATCATGCACTGATCACGTGACTGATCATGCACTGATCACGTGGCTGTCATGCACTGATCACGTGGCTGATCATGCACTGATCACGTGGCTGATCATGCACTGATCACGTGGCTATCATGCACTGATCACGTGGCTGATCATGCACTGATACCGTGACTGAGCATGGACTGATCACATGACTATCATGTAGTGATCACGTGACTTAATGGCGCTGATCATGTGACTGATCATGCGCTGATCATGTTTGCTATCATACACTGATCATGTGCCTCTGGAGGCAATAAACAAAGAGCTGAGTAGGCACGAATCAAACAGTCAGCAGGCAATAATCATGGAACTCAGGTGTGAGGAATCATGCTGCTCAGCTGGCAATAATCAAGCAGCTGAGCAGGCAGGAATTACGCAGCACAGCTGGCAATTGTCAAGCAGATGACAGGCAGGAATCGTGCAGCTCAGCTGGCAATTGTCAAGCAGATGAGCAGACAGTAATCACGCAGCTCAGCAGGCCCAGATCACGTGACTGAGCATGCACTGTTCACGTGGCTGATCATACACTGATCACGTGATGATCATGCACTGATCACTTGGATATCATGCACTGATCACGTGGCTGATCATACACTGTTCACGTGTCTGACCATGCACTGATCACGTGGCTGATCATACACTGCTCACGTAACTGATCATGCACTGATCACGTGGCTATCATGCACTGATCACGTGGCTGAACATGCACTGTTCACGTGGCTGATCACACACCTGTCACGTGACATATCATGCACTGATCACGTGGCACTCATGCACTGATCACGTGGCTGATCATACTCTGCTCACGTAACTCATGCACACATCACGTGGCTATCATGCACTGCTCACGTGGCTCGTCATGGAATGATCACGTAGCTACCATATACTGGTCACGTGACTGATCATGCACTGATCACGTAAATGATCATGCACTGTTCACGTGACTGATCATGTACTGATCACGTGACTGATCATGCACTGATCACGTGGCTATCATGCTCTGCTCACGTGGCTGATCATGCAACGATCACGTAGCAACCATGTACTGGTCACGTGACTGATCATGCACTGATCACGTAATTGATCATGCACTGATCACGTGGCTCATCATGCACTGATCACGTGGCTGATCACACATGTATCACGTGACTGATCATGCACTGATCACGTGGCTATCATGCACTGATCACGTGGCTGTCATGCACTGATCACGTGGATATCATGCACTGATCACGTGGCTGATCACACACGTATCACATGACTGATCATGCACTGATCACGTGGCTATCATGCACTGATCACGTGGCTATCATGCACTGATCACGTGGCTGATCATGCACTGATCACGTAGCTATCATGCACTGATCACGTGACTGATCATGCACTGATCACGTGGCTGATCATGCACTGATCACGTGGCTGATCATGCACTGATCACGTGGCTGATCATACATGATCACGTGACTGATCATGCACTGATCACGTGGCTATCATGCACTGATCACGAGACTGATCATGCACTGATCACGTCTATATCATGCACTGATCACATGACTGCCCATGCACTGATCACGTGGATGATCATACACTAATCATGTGACAGATCATGCACTGATCACGTGGCTGATCATGCACTGATACCGTGACTGAGCATGGACTGATCACATGACTATCATGTAGTGATCACGTGACTTAATGGCGCTGATCATGTGACTGATCATGCGCTGATCATGTTTGCTATCATACACTGATCATGTGCCTCTGGAGGCAATAAACAAAGAGCTGAGTAGGCACGAATCAAACAGTCAGCAGGCAATAATCATGGAACTCAGGTGTGAGGAATCATGCTGCTCAGCTGGCAATAATCAAGCAGCTGAGCAGGCAGGAATTACGCAGCACAGCTGGCAATTGTCAAGCAGATGACAGGCAGGAATCGTGCAGCTCAGCTGGCAATTGTCAAGCAGATGAGCAGACAGTAATCACGCAGCTCAGCAGGCCCAGATCACGTGACTGAGCATGCACTGTTCACGTGGCTGATCATACACTGATCACGTGATTGATCATGCACTGATCACTTGGATATCATGCACTGATCACGTGGCTGATCATACACTGTTCACGTGTCTGACCATGCACTGATCACGTGGCTGATCATACACTGCTCACGTAACTGATCATGCACTGATCACGTGGCTGATCATGCACTGATCACGTGGCTGATCATGCACTGATCACGTGGCTGATCATGCACTGATCACGTGGCTATCATGCACTGATCACGTGGCTGATCATGCACTGATCACGTGGCTGATCATGCACTGATCACGTAGCTATCATGCACTGATCACGTGACTGATCATGCACTGATCACGTGGCTGATCATGCACTGATCACGTGGCTGATCATGCACTGATCACGTGACTGATCATGCACTGATCACGTGACTGATCATGCACTGATCACGTGACTGATCATGCACTGATCACGTGGCTGATCATGCACTGATCACGTGGCTGATCATGCACTGATCACGTGACTGATCATGCACTGATCACGTGGCTATCATGCACTGATCACGTGGCTGATCATGCACTGATCACGTAGCTATCATGCACTGATCACGTGACTGATCATGCACTGATCACGTGGCTGATCATGCACTGATCACGTGACTGATCATGCACTGATCACGTGGCTGATCATGCACTGATCACGTGACTGATCATGCACTGATCACGTGGCTATCATGCACTGATCACGTGGCTGATCATGCACTGATCACGTGGCTATCATGCACTGATCACGTGGCTGATCATGCACTGATCACGTGACTGATCATGCACTGATCACGTGACTGATCATGCACTGATCACGTGGCTATCATGCACTGATCACGTGGCTGATCATGCACTGATCACGTGACTGATCATGCACTGATCACGTGACTGATCATGCACTGATCACGTGCTGTCATGCACTGATCACGTGACTGATCATGCACTGATCACGTGGCTGATCATGCACTGATCACGTGGCTATCATGCACTGATCACGTGGCTGATCATGCACTGATACCGTGACTGAGCATGGACTGATCACATGACTATCATGTAGTGATCACGTGACTTAATGGCGCTGATCATGTGACTGATCATGCACTGATCATGTTTGCTATCATACACTGATCATGTGCCTCTGGAGGCAATAAACAAAGAGCTGAGTAGGCACGAATCAAACAGTCAGCAGGCAATAATCATGGAACTCAGTGTGAGGAATCATGCTGCTCAGCTGGCAATAATCAAGCAGCTGAGCAGGCAGGAATTACGCAGCACAGCTGGCAATTGTCAAGCAGATGACAGGCAGGAATCATGCAGCTCAGCTGGCAATTGTCAAGCAGATGAGCAGACAGTAATCACGCAGCTCAGCAGGCCCTGATCACGTGACTGAGCATGCACTGTTCACGTGGCTGATCATACACTGATCACGTGATTGATCATGCACTGATCACTTGGATATCATGCACTGATCACGTGGCTGATCATACACTGTTCACGTGTCTGACCATGCACTGATCACGTGGCTGATCATACACTGCTCACGTAACTGATCATGCACTGATCACGTGGCTGATCATGCACTGATCACGTGGCTGATCATGCACTGATCACGTGGCTATCATGCACTGATCACGTGGCTGATCATGCACTGATCACGTGACTGATCATGCACTGATCACGTGACTGATCATGCACTGATCACGTAACTGATCATGCACTGATCACGTGACTGATCATGCACTGATCACGTGACTGATCATGCACTGATCACGTGACTGATCATGCACTGATCACGTGGCTATCATGCACTGATCACGTGGCTGATCATGCACTGATCACGTGGCTATCATGCACTGATCACGTGGCTGATCATGCACTGATCACGTGACTGATCATGCACTGATCACGTGACTGATCATGCACTGATCACGTGGCTATCATGCACTGATCACGTGGCTGATCATGCACTGATCACGTGACTGATCATGCACTGATCACGTGACTGATCATGCACTGATCACGTGGCTATCATGCACTACTCACGTGGCTGATCATGCAATGATCATGTAGCTACCATGTACTGGTCACGTGACTGATCATACACCCATCAGGTGACTGATCATGCACTGATCACGTGGCTGATCATGCACTGATCACGTGACTGATCATGCACTGATCACGTGACTGATCATGCACTGATCACATGGCTATCATGCACTGATCACCTGGCTGATCATGCACTGATCACGTGGCTGATCATGCACTGATACCGTGACTGAGCATGGACTGATCACATGACTATCATGTAGTGATCACGTGACTTAATGGCGCTGATCATGTGACTGATCATGCGCTGATCATGTTTGCTATCATACACTGATCATGTGCCTCTGGAGGCAATAAACAAAGAGCTGAGTAGGCACGAATCAAACAGTCAGCAGGCAATAATCATGGAACTCAGGTGTGAGGAATCATGCTGCTCAGCTGGCAATAATCAAGCAGCTGAGCAGGCAGGAATTACGCAGCACAGCTGGCAATTGTCAAGCAGATGACAGGCAGGAATCGTGCAGCTCAGCTGGCAATTGTCAAGCAGATGAGCAGACAGTAATCACGCAGCTCAGCAGGCCCAGATCACGTGACTGAGCATGCACTGTTCACGTGGCTGATCATACACTGATCACGTGATGATCATGCACTGATCACGTGGATATCATGCACTGATCACGTGGCTGATCATACACTGTTCACGTGTCTGACCATGCACTGATCACGTGGCTGATCATACACTGCTCACGTAACTGATCATGCACTGATCACGTGGCTGATCATGCACTGATCACGTGGCTGATCATGCACTGATCACGTGGCTGATCATGCACTGATCACGTGGCTGATCATGCACTGATCACGTGGCTGATCATGCACTGATCACGTGACTGATCATGCACTGATCACGTGACTGATCATGCACTGATCACGTGGCTGATCATGCACTGATCACGTGGCTGATCATGCACTGATCACGTGACTGATCATGCACTGATCACGTGGCTATCATGCACTGATCACGTGGCTGATCATGCACTGATCACGTAGCTATCATGTACTGATCACGTGACTGATCATGCACTGATCACGTAATTGATCATGCACTGATCACGTGACTGATCATGCACTGATCACGTGGTGATCATGCACTGATCACGTGACTGATCATGCACTGATCACGTGGCTATCATGCACTGATCACGTGGCTGATCATGCACTGATCACGTGGCTATCATGCACTGATCACGTGGCTGATCATGCACTGATCACGTGACTGATCATGCACTGATCACGTGACTGATCATGCACTGATCACGTGGCTATCATGCACTACTCACGTGGCTGATCATGCAATGATCACGTAGCTACCATGTACTGGTCACGTGACTGATCATGCACTGATCACGTGACTGATCATGCACTGATCACGTGGCTATCATGCACTGATCACGTGGCTGATCATGCACTGATCACGTGCCTGGTCATGCACTGATCACGTGACTGATCATGCACTGATCACGTAGCATCATGCACTGATCACGTGGCTGATCATGCACTGATCACGTGGCTGATCATGCACTGATCACGTGGCTATCATGCACTGATCACGTGGCTGATCATGCACTGATACCGTGACTGAGCATGGACTGATCACATGACTATCATGTAGTGATCACGTGACTTAATGGCGCTGATCATGTGACTGATCATGCGCTGATCATGTTTGCTATCATACACTGATCATGTGCCTCTGGAGGCAATAAACAAAGAGCTGAGTAGGCACGAATCAAACAGTCAGCAGGCAATAATCATGGAACTCAGGTGTGAGGAATCATGCTGCTCAGCTGGCAATAATCAAGCAGCTGAGCAGGCAGGAATTACGCAGCACAGCTGGCAATTGTCAAGCAGATGACAGGCAGGAATCGTGCAGCTCAGCTGGCAATTGTCAAGCAGATGAGCAGACAGTAATCACGCAGCTCAGCAGGCCCAGATCACGTGACTGAGCATGCACTGTTCACGTGGCTGATCATACACTGATCACGTGATGATCATGCACTGATCACTTGGATATCATGCACTGATCACGTGGCTGATCATACACTGTTCACGTGTCTGACCATGCACTGATCACGTGGCTGATCATACACTGCTCACGTAACTGATCATGCACTGATCACGTGGCTATCATGCACTGATCACGTGGCTGAACATGCACTGTTCACGTGGCTGATCACACACCTGTCACGTGACATATCATGCACTGATCACGTGGCACTCATGCACTGATCACGTGGCTGATCATACTCTGCTCACGTAACTCATGCACACATCACGTGGCTATCATGCACTGCTCACGTGGCTCGTCATGGAATGATCACGTAGCTACCATATACTGGTCACGTGACTGATCATGCACTGATCACGTAAATGATCATGCACTGTTCACGTGACTGATCATGTACTGATCACGTGACTGATCATGCACTGATCACGTGGCTATCATGCTCTGCTCACGTGGCTGATCATGCAACGATCACGTAGCAACCATGTACTGGTCACGTGACTGATCATGCACTGATCACGTAATTGATCCTGCACTGATCACGTGGCTCATCATGCACTGATCACGTGGCTGATCACACATGTATCACGTGACTGATCATGCACTGATCACGTGGCTCTCATGCACTGATCACGTGGCTGTCATGCACTGATCACGTGGATATCATGCACTGATCACGTGGCTGATCACACACGTATCACATGACTGATCATGCACTGATCACGTGGCTATCATGCACTGATCACGTGGCTATCATGCACTGATCACGTGGCTGATCATGCACTGATCACGTAGCTACCATGCACTGGTCACGTGACTGATCATGCACTGATCACGTGGCTGATCATGCACTGATCACGTGGCTGATCATGCACTGATCACGTGGCTGATCACATGATCACGTGACTGATCATGCACTGATCACGTGGCTATCATGCACTGATCACGTGACTGATCATGCACTGATCACGTCTATATCATGCACTGATCACATGACTGCCCATGCACTGATCACGTGGATGATCATACACTAATCATGTGACAGATCATGCACTGATCACGTGGCTGATCATGCACTGATACCGTGACTGAGCATGGACTGATCACATGACTATCATGTAGTGATCACGTGACTTAATGGCGCTGATCATGTGACTGATCATGCACTGATCATGTTTGCTATCATACACTGATCATGTGCCTCTGGAGGCAATAAACAAAGAGCTGAGTAGGCACGAATCAAACAGTCAGCAGGCAATAATCATGGAACTCAGGTGTGAGGAATCATGCTGCTCAGCTGGCAATAATCAAGCAGCTGAGCAGGCAGGAATTACGCAGCACAGCTGGCAATTGTCAAGCAGATGACAGGCAGGAATCGTGCAGCTCAGCTGGCAATTGTCAAGCAGATGAGCAGACAGTAATCACGCAGCTCAGCAGGCCCAGATCACGTGACTGAGCATGCACTGTTCACGTGGCTGATCATACACTGATCACGTGATTGATCATGCACTGATCACTTGGATATCATGCACTGATCACGTGGCTGATCATACACTGTTCACGTGTCTGACCATGCACTGATCACGTGGCTGATCATACACTGCTCACGTAACTGATCATGCACTGATCACGTGGCTGATCATGCACTGATCACGTGGCTGATCATGCACTGATCACGTGGCTATCATGCACTGATCACGTGGCTATCATGCACTGATCACGTGGCTGATCATGCACTGATCACGTGGCTGATCATGCACTGATCACGTAGCTATCATGCACTGATCACGTGACTGATCATGCACTGATCACGTGTTGATCATGCACTGATCACGTGGCTGATCATGCACTGATCACGTGACTGATCATGCACTGATCACGTGACTGATCATGCACTGATCACGTGATTGATCATGCACTGATCACGTGGCTGATCATGCACTGATCACGTGGCTGATCATGCACTGATCACGTGACTGATCATGCACTGATCACGTGGCTATCATGCACTGATCACGTGGCTGATCATGCACTGATCACGTAGCTATCATGCACTGATCACGTGACTGATCATGCACTGATCACGTGGCTGATCATGCACTGATCACGTGACTGATCATGCACTGATCACGTGGCTGATCATGCACTGATCACGTGACTGATCATGCACTGATCACGTGGCTATCATGCACTGATCACGTGGCTGATCATGCACTGATCACGTGGCTATCATGCACTGATCACGTGGCTGATCATGCACTGATCACGTGACTGATCATGCACTGATCACGTGACTGATCATGCACTGATCACGTGGCTATCATGCACTGATCACGTGGCTGATCATGCACTGATCACGTGACTGATCATGCACTGATCACGTGACTGATCATGCACTGATCACGTAGCTGTCATGCACTGATCACGTGGCTGATCATGCACTGATCACGTGGCTGATCATGCACTGATCACGTGGCTGATCATGCACTGATCACGTGGCTGATCATGCACTGATACCGTGACTGAGCATGGACTGATCACATGACTATCATGTAGTGATCACGTGACTTAATGGCGCTGATCATGTGACTGATCATGCGCTGATCATGTTTGCTATCATACACTGATCATGTGCCTCTGGAGGCAATAAACAAAGAGCTGAGTAGGCACGAATCAAACAGTCAGCAGGCAATAATCATGGAACTCAGTGTGAGGAATCATGCTGCTCAGCTGGCAATAATCAAGCAGCTGAGCAGGCAGGAATTACGCAGCACAGCTGGCAATTGTCAAGCAGATGACAGGCAGGAATCATGCAGCTCAGCTGGCAATTGTCAAGCAGATGAGCAGACAGTAATCACGCAGCTCAGCAGGCCCTGATCACGTGACTGAGCATGCACTGTTCACGTGGCTGATCATACACTGATCACGTGATTGATCATGCACTGATCACTTGGATATCATGCACTGATCACGTGGCTGATCATACACTGTTCACGTGTCTGACCATGCACTGATCACGTGGCTGATCATACACTGCTCACGTAACTGATCATGCACTGATCACGTGGCTGATCATGCACTGATCACGTGGCTGATCATGCACTGATCACGTGGCTATCATGCACTGATCACGTGGCTGATCATGCACTGATCACGTGACTGATCATGCACTGATCACGTGACTGATCATGCACTGATCACGTAACTGATCATGCACTGATCACGTGACTGATCATGCACTGATCACGTGACTGATCATGCACTGATCACGTGACTGATCATGCACTGATCACGTGGCTATCATGCACTGATCACGTGGCTGATCATGCACTGATCACGTGGCTATCATGCACTGATCACGTGGCTGATCATGCACTGATCACGTGACTGATCATGCACTGATCACGTGACTGATCATGCACTGATCACGTGGCTATCATGCACTGATCACGTGGCTGATCATGCACTGATCACGTGACTGATCATGCACTGATCACGTGACTGATCATGCACTGATCACGTGGCTATCATGCACTACTCACGTGGCTGATCATGCAATGATCATGTAGCTACCATGTACTGGTCACGTGACTGATCATACACCCATCAGGTGACTGATCATGCACTGATCACGTGGCTGATCATGCACTGATCACCTGACTGATCATGCACTGATCACGTGACTGATCATGCACTGATCACATGGCTATCATGCACTGATCACCTGGCTGATCATGCACTGATCACGTGGCTGATCATGCACTGATACCGTGACTGAGCATGGACTGATCACATGACTATCATGTAGTGATCACGTGACTTAATGGCGCTGATCATGTGACTGATCATGCGCTGATCATGTTTGCTATCATACACTGATCATGTGCCTCTGGAGGCAATAAACAAAGAGCTGAGTAGGCACGAATCAAACAGTCAGCAGGCAATAATCATGGAACTCAGGTGTGAGGAATCATGCTGCTCAGCTGGCAATAATCAAGCAGCTGAGCAGGCAGGAATTACGCAGCACAGCTGGCAATTGTCAAGCAGATGACAGGCAGGAATCGTGCAGCTCAGCTGGCAATTGTCAAGCAGATGAGCAGACAGTAATCACGCAGCTCAGCAGGCCCAGATCACGTGACTGAGCATGCACTGTTCACGTGGCTGATCATACACTGATCACGTGATGATCATGCACTGATCACGTGACTATCATGCACTGATCACGTGGCTGATCATACACTGTTCACGTGTCTGACCATGCACTGATCACGTGGCTGATCATACACTGCTCACGTAACTGATCATGCACTGATCACGTGGCTATCATGCACTGATCACGTGGCTGATCATGCACTGATCACGTGGCTATCATGCACTGATCACGTGACTGATCATGCACTGATCACGTGGCTGATCATGCACTGATCACGTGACTGATCATGCACTGATCACGTGACTGATCATGCACTGATCACGTGGCTATCATGCACTGATCACGTGGCTGATCATGCACTGATCACGTAGCTACCATGTACTGGTCACGTGACTGATCATGCACTGATCACGTAACTGATCATGCACTGATCACGTGGCTGATCATGCACTGATCACGTGACTGATCATGCACTGATCACGTGACTGATCATGCACTGATCACGTGGCTATCATGCACTGATCACGTGGCTGATCATGCACTGATCACGTGCTATCATGCACTGATCACGTGACTGATCATGCACTGATCACGTAATTGATCATGCACTGATCACGTGGCTGATCATGCACTGATCACGTGACTGATCATGCACTGATCACGTGACTGATCATGCACTGATCACGTGGCTATCATGCACTGATCACGTGGCTGATCATGCACTGATCACGTGCCTGATCATGCACTGATCACATGACTGATCATGCACTGATCACGTGACTGATCATGCACTGATCACGTGGCTATCATGCACTATCACGTGGCTGATCATGCAATGATCACGTAGCTACCATGTACTGGTCACGTGACTGATCATGCACTGATCACGTGACTGATCATGCACTGATCACGTGGCTATCATGCACTGATCACGTGGCTGATCATGCACTGATCACGTGCCTGATCATGCACTGATCACGTGACTGATCATGCACTGATCACGTAGCTGTCATGCACTGATCACGTGGCTGATCATGCACTGATCACGTGGCTGATCATGCACTGATCACGTGGCTATCATGCACTGATCACGTGGCTGATCATGCACTGATACCGTGACTGAGCATGGACTGATCACATGACTATCATGTAGTGATCACGTGACTTAATGGCGCTGATCATGTGACTGATCATGCGCTGATCATGTTTGCTATCATACACTGATCATGTGCCTCTGGAGGCAATAAACAAAGAGCTGAGTAGGCACGAATCAAACAGTCAGCAGGCAATAATCATGGAACTCAGCTGTGAGGAATCATGCTGCTCAGCTGGCAATAATCAAGCAGCTGAGCAGGCAGGAATTACGCAGCACAGCTGGCAATTGTCAAGCAGATGACAGGCAGGAATCATGCAGCTCAGCTGGCAATTGTCAAGCAGATGAGCAGACAGTAATCACGCAGCTCAGCAGGCCCTGATCACGTGACTGAGCATGCACTGTTCACGTGGCTGATCATACACTGATCACGTGATTGATCATGCACTGATCACTTGGATATCATGCACTGATCACGTGGCTGATCATACACTGTTCACGTGTCTGACCATGCACTGATCACGTGGCTGATCATACACTGCTCACGTAACTGATCATGCACTGATCACGTGGCTGATCATGCACTGATCACGTGGCTGATCATGCACTGATCACGTGGCTATCATGCACTGGTCACGTGACTGATCATGCACTGATCACGTGACTGATCATGCACTGATCACGTGGCTGATCATGCACTGATCACGTGACTGATCATGCACTGATCACGTGACTATCATGCACTGATCACGTGGCTATCATGCACTGATCACGTGGCTGATCATGCACTGATCACGCAGCTACCATGCACTGGTCACGTGACTGATCATGCACTGATCACGTAACTGATCATGCACTGATCACGTGGCTTATCATGCACTGATCATGTGACTGATCATGTGCTGATCATGTTTGGTGTCATACACTGATCATGTGCATCTGGAGGCAATGAACAAAGAGCTGAGTAGGCAGGAATCAGTCAGCAGGCAATAATCATGGAACTCAGCTCTGAGAAATCATGCTGCTCAGCTGGCAATAATCAAGTAGATGAGCAGGCAGGATTACGCAGCACAGGTGGCAATTGTCAAGCAGATGACAGGCAGGAATCGTGCAGCTCAGCTGGCAATTGTCAAGAGATGAGCAGACAGTAATCACGCAGCTCAGCAGGCCCTGATCACGTGACTGAGCATGCACTGTTCACGTGGCTGATCATACACTGATCACGTGACTGATCATGCACTGATCACGTGGCTATCATGCACTGATCACGTGGCTGATCATGCACTGATCACGTGGCTATGCACTGATCACGTGACTGATCATGCACTGATCACGTGGCTATCATGCACTGATCACGTGGCTGATCATGCACTGATCACGTGGCTGATCATGCACTGATCACGTGGCTGATCATGCACTGATCACGTGACTGATCATGCACTGATCACGTGGCTGATCATGCACTGATCACGTGGCTATCATGCACTGATCACGTGGCTGATCATGCATGATCACGCAGCTACCATGCACTGATCACGTGACTGATCATGCACTGATCACGTGACTGATCATGCACTGATCACGTGGCTATCATGCACTGATCACGTGGCTGATCATGCACTGATCACGTAGCTACATGTACTGATCACGTGACTGATCATGCACTGATCACGTGACTGATCATGCACTGATCACGTGGCTGATCATGCACTGATCACGTGGCTGATCATGCACTGATCACGTGACTGATCATGCACTGATCACGTGACTGATCATGCACTGATCACGTGGCTATCATGCACTGATCACGTGGCTGATCATGCACTGATCACGTGGCTGATCATGCACTGATCACGTGGCTGATCATGCACTGATCACGTGACTGATCATGCACTGATCACGTGGCTGATCATGCACTGATCACGTGGCTATCATGCACTGATCACGTGGCTGATCATGCATGATCACGTGCTACCATGCACTGGTCACGTGACTGATCATGCACTGATCACGTGACTGATCATGCACTGATCACGTGGCTGATCATGCACTGATCACGTGACTGATCATGCACTGATCACGTGGCTGATCATGCACTGATCACGTGGCTATCATGCACTGATCACGTGGCTGATCATGCACTGATCACGCAGCTACCATGCTGGTCACGTGACTGATCATGCACTGATCACGTAATTGATCATGCACTGATCACGTGGCTTATCATGCACTGATCATGTGACTGATCATGTGCTGATCATGTTTGCTGTCATACACTGATCATGTGCCTCTGGAGGCAATGAACAAAGAGCTGAGTAGGCAGGAATCAGTCAGGCAATAATCATGGAACTCAGCTCTGAGAAATCATGCTGCTCAGCTGGCAATAATCAAGTAGATGAGCAGGCAGGAATTACGCAGCACAGGTGGCAATTGTCAAGCAGATGACAGGCAGGAATCGTGCAGCTCAGCTGGCAATTGTCAAGCAGATGAGCAGACAGTAATCACGCAGCTCAGCAGGCCCTGATCACGTGACTGAGCATGCACTGTTCACGTGGCTGATCACACACTGATCACGTGACTGATCATGCACTGATCACGTGGCTATCATGCACTGATCACGTGACTGATCATGCACTGATCACGTGGCTGTCATGCACTGATCACGTGGCTGATCATGCACTGATCACGTGGCTGATCATGCACTGATCACGTGACTGATCATGCACTGATCACGTGGCTATCATGCACTGATCACGTGGCTGATCATGCACTGATCACGGGACTGATCATGCACTGATCACGGGCTATCATGCACTGATACATGACTGACATGCACTGATCACGTGCATGATCATGCACTGATCACGTGACTGATCATGCACTGATCACGTGACTGATCATGCACTGATCACGTGGCTATCATGCACTGATCACGTGGCTGATCATGCACTGATCACGTGACTGATCATGCACTGATCACGTGGCTGATCATGCACTGATCACGTGGCTGATCATGCACTGATCACGTAGCTTGCATATACTGGTCACGTGACTGATCATGCACTGATCACGTAAATGATCATGCACTGATCACGTGACTGATCATGCACTGATCACGTGACTGATCATGCACTGATCACGTGGCTATCATGCACTGATCACGTGGCTGATCATGCAATGATCACGTAGCAACCATGTACTGGTCACGTGACTGATCATGCACTGATCACGTAATTGATCAGCACTGATCACGTGGCTGATCATGCACTGATCACGTGACTGATCATGCACTGATCACGTGACTGATCATGCACTGATCACGTGGCTATCATGCACTGATCACGTGGCTGATCATACACTGATCACGTGTCTGACCATGCACTGATCACGTGGCTGATCATACACTGCTCACGTAACTGATCATGCACTGATCACGTGGCTATCATGCACTGATCACGTGGCTGATCATGCACTGATTCACGTGGCTGATCACACACTGTCACGTGACATATCATGCACTGATCACGTGGCAATCATGCACTGATCACGTGGCTGATCATACTGCTCACGTAACTCATGCACACATCACGTGGCTATCATGCACTGCTCACGTGGCTGTCATGCAATGATCACGTAGCTACCATATACTGGTCACGTGACTGATCATGCACTGATCACGTAAATGATCATGCACTGATCACGTGACTGATCATGCACTGATCACGTGACTGATCATGCACTGATCACGTGGCTATCATGCACTGCTCACGTGGCTGATCATGCACGATCACGTAGCAACCATGTACTGGTCACGTGACTGATCATGCACTGATCACGTAATTGATCATGCACTGATCACGTGGCTCATCATGCACTGATCACGTGGCTGATCACACATGTATCACGTGACTGATCATGCACTGATCACGTGGCTATCATGCACTGATCACGTGGCTGTCATGCACTGATCACGTGGATATCATGCACTGATCACGTGGCTGATCACACACGATCACGTGACTGATCATGCACTGATCACGTGGCTATCATGCACTGATCACGTGGCTATCATGCACTGATCACGTGGCTGATCATGCACTGATCACGTGCTATCATGCACTGTCACGTGACTGATCATGCACTGATCACGTGGCTGATCATGCACTGATCACGTGGCTGATCATGCACTGATCACGTGGCTGATCACACATGATCACGTGACTGATCATGCACTGATCACGTGGCTATCATGCACTGATCACGAGACTGATCATGCACTGATCACGTCTATATCATGCACTGATCACATGACTGCCCATGCACTGATCACGTGGATGATCATACACTAATCATGTGACAGATCATGCACTGATCACGTGGCTGATCATGCACTGATACCGTGACTGAGCATGGACTGATCACATGACTATCATGTAGTGATCACGTGACTTAATGGCGCTGATCATGTGACTGATCATGCGCTGATCATGTTTGCTATCATACACTGATCATGTGCCTCTGGAGGCAATAAACAAAGAGCTGAGTAGGCACGAATCAAACAGTCAGCAGGCAATAATCATGGAACTCAGGTGTGAGGAATCATGCTGCTCAGCTGGCAATAATCAAGCAGCTGAGCAGGCAGGAATTACGCAGCACAGCTGGCAATTGTCAAGCAGATGACAGGCAGGAATCGTGCAGCTCAGCTGGCAATTGTCAAGCAGATGAGCAGACAGTAATCACGCAGCTCAGCAGGCCCAGATCACGTGACTGAGCATGCACTGTTCACGTGGCTGATCATACACTGATCACGTGATGATCATGCACTGATCACTTGGATATCATGCACTGATCACGTGGCTGATCATACACTGTTCACGTGTCTGACCATGCACTGATCACGTGGCTGATCATACACTGCTCACGTAACTGATCATGCACTGATCACGTGGCTGATCATGCACTGATCACGTGGCTGATCATGCACTGATCACGTGGCTATCATGCACTGATCACGTGGCTGATCATGCACTGATCACGTGACTGATCATGCACTGATCACGTGACTGATCATGCACTGATCACGTAACTGATCATGCACTGATCACGTGCTGATCATGCACTGATCACGTGGCTGATCATGCACTGATCACGTGACTGATCATGCACTGATCACGTGGCTATCATGCACTGATCACGTGGCTGATCATGCACTGATCACGTAGCTACCATGTACTGGTCACGTGACTGATCATGCACTGATCACGTAATTGATCATGCACTGATCACGTGGACTGATCATGCACTGATCACGTGACTGATCATGCACTGATCACGTGACTGATCATGCACTGATCACGTGGCTATCATGCACTGATCACGTGGCTGATCATGCACTGATCACGTGGCTATCATGCACTGATCACGTGGCTGATCATGCACTGATCACGTGACTGATCATGCACTGATCACGTGACTGATCATGCACTGATCACGTGGCTATCATGCACTGATCACGTGGCTGATCATGCACTGATCACGTGACTGATCATGCACTGATCACGTGACTGATCATGCACTGATCACGTGGCTATCATGCACTACTCACGTGGCTGATCATGCAATGATCATGTAGCTACCATGTACCGGTCACGTGACTGATCATACACCCATCAGGTGACTGATCATGCACTGATCACGTGGCTGATCATGCACTGATCACCTGCCTGATCATGCACTGATCACGTGACTGATCATGCACTGATCACATAGCTATCATGCACTGATCACGTGGCTGATCATGCACTGATCACGTGACTGAGCATGGACTGATCACATGACTATCATGTAGTGATCACGTGACTTAATGGCGCTGATCATGTGACTGATCATGCGCTGATCATGTTTGCTATCATACACTGATCATGTGCCTCTGGAGGCAATAAACAAAGAGCTGAGTAGGCACGAATCAAACAGTCAGCAGGCAATAATCATGGAACTCAGCTGTGAGGAATCATGCTGCTCAGCTGGCAATAATCAAGCAGCTGAGCAGGCAGGAATTACGCAGCACAGCTGGCAATTGTCAAGCAGATGACAGGCAGGAATCGTGCAGCTCAGCTGGCAATTGTCAAGCAGATGAGCAGACAGTAATCACGCAGCTCAGCAGGCCCTGATCACGTGACTGAGCATGCACTGTTCACGTGGCTGATCATACACTGATCACGTGATTGATCATGCACTGATCACTTGGATATCATGCACTGATCACGTGGCTGATCATACACTGTTCACGTGTCTGACCATGCACTGATCACGTGGCTGATCATACACTGCTCACGTAACTGATCATGCACTGATCACGTGGCTGATCATGCACTGATCACGTGGCTGATCATGCACTGATCACGTGGCTATCATGCACTGGTCACGTGACTGATCATGCACTGATCACGTGACTGATCATGCACTGATCACGTGGCTGATCATGCACTGATCACGTGACTGATCATGCACTGATCACGTGGCTATCATGCACTGCTCACGTGGCTGATCATGCACTGATCACGCAGCTACCATGTACTGGTCACGTGACTGATCATGCACTGATCACGTAATTGATCATGCACTGATCACGTGACTTATCATGCACTGATCATGTGACTGATCATGCACTGATCATGTTTGGTGTCACACACTGATCATGTGCATCTGGAGGCAATGAACAAAGAGCTGAGTAGGCAGGAATCAGTCAGCAGGCTCTAATCATGGAACTCAGCTCTGAGAAATCATGCTGCTCAGCTGGCAATAATCAAGTAGATGAGCAGGCAGGGATTACGCAGCACAGGTGGCAATTGTCAAGGAGATGACAGGCAGGAATCGTGCAGCTCAGCTGGCAATTGTCAAGAGATGAGCAGACAGTAATCACGCAGCTCAGCAGGCCCTGATCACGTGACTGAGCATGCACTGTTCACGTGGCTGATCACACACTATCACGTGACTGATCATGCACTGATCACGTGGCTATCATGCACTGATCACGTGGCTGATCATGCACTGATCACGTGGCTATCATGCACTGATCACGTGACTGATCATGCACTGATCACGTGGCTGATCATGCACTGATCACGTGGCTGATCATGCACTGATCACGTGGCTGATCATGCACTGATCACGTGGCTGATCATGCACTGATCACGTGACTGATCATGCACTGATCACGTGACTGATCATGCACTGATCACGTGGCTATCATGCACTGATCACGTGGCTGATCATGCATGATCACGCAGCTACCATGCACTGGTCACATGACTGATCATGCACTGATCACGTGACTGATCATGCACTGATCACGTGGCTATCATGCACTGATCACGTGGCTGATCATGCAATGATCACGTAGCTACCATGTACTGGTCACGTGACTGATCATGCACTGATCACGTGACTGATCATGCACTGATCACGTGGCTGATCATGCACTGATCACGTGGCTGATCATGCACTGATCACGTGACTGATCATGCACTGATCACGTGACTGATCATGCACTGATCACGTGGCTATCATGCACTGATCACGTGGCTGATCATGCACTGATCACGTGGCTGATCATGCACTGATCACGTGGCTGATCATGCACTGATCACGTGACTGATCATGCACTGATCACGTGGCTGATCATGCACTGATCACGTGGCTATCATGCACTGATCACGTGACTGATCATGCACTGATCACGTCTATATCATGCACTGATCACGTGACTGATCATGCACTGATCACGTGGCTGATCATGCACTGATCACGTGACTGATCATGCACTGATCACGTGATCATGCACTGATCACGTAACTGTCATGCACTGATCACGTGGCTATCATGCACTGATCACGTGGCTGATCATGCACTGATCACGTGACTGATCATGCACTGATCACGTGGCTATCATGCACTGATCACTGGCTGATCATGCACTGATCACGGGACTGATCATGCACTGATCACGGGCTATCATGCACTGATACATGACTGATCATGCACTGATCACGTGCTGATCATGCACTGATCACGTGACTATCATGCACTGATCACGTGACTGATCATGCACTGATCACGTGGCTATCATGCACTGATCACGTGGCTGATCATGCACTGATCACGTGACTGATCATGCACTGATCACGTGGCTGATCATGCACTGATCACGTGGCTGATCATGCACTGATCACGTAGCTACCATGCACTGATCACGTGACTGATCATGCACTGATCACGTGGCTGATCATGCACTGATCACGTGACTGATCATGCACTGATCACGTGACTGATCATGCACTGATCACGTGGCTGATCATGCACTGATCACGTGGCTGATCATGCACTGATCACGTGGCTGATCACATGATCACGTGACTGATCATGCACTGATCACGTGGCTGATCATGCACTGATCACGTGGCTATCATGCACTGATCACGTGGCTGATCATGCACTGATCACGTAGCAACCATGTACTGGTCACGTGACTGATCATGCACTGATCACGTAATTGATCATGCACTGATCACGTGGCTGATCATGCACTGATCACGTGGCTGATCACACATGATCACGTGACTGATCATGCACTGATCACGTGGCTCTCATGCACTGATCACGTGGCTATCATGCACTGATCACGTGGATATCATGCACTGATCACGTGGCTGATCATGCACTATCACATGACTGATCATGCACTGATCACGTGGCTATCATGCACTGATCACGTGGCTATCATGCACTGATCACGTGGCTGATCATGCACTGATCACGTAGCTACCATGTACTGATCACGTGACTGATCATGCACTGATCACGTAATTGATCATGCACTGATCACGTGGCTGATCATGCACTGATCACGTGGCTGATCACACATGATCACGTGACTGATCATGCACTGATCACGTGACTGATCATGCACTGATCACGTGGCTATCATGCACTGATCACGTGGATATCATGCACTGATCACGTGGCTGATCATGCACTGATCACGTGTCTGATCATGCACTGATCACGTGGCTGATCATGCACTGATCACGTGACTGATCATGCACTGATCACGTGGCTATCATGCACTGATCACGTGACTGATCATGCACTGATCACGTGACTGATCATGCACTGATCACGTGGCTATCATGCACTGATCACGTGGCTGATCATGCACTGATCATGTAGCTATCATGCACTGGTCACGTGACTGATCATGCACTGATCACGTGACTGATCATGCACTGATCACGTGGCTATCATGCACTGATCACGTGGCTATCATGCACTGATCACGTGGCTGATCATGCACTGATCACGTGGCTGATCACACACTGTCACGTGACTGATCATGCACTGATCACGTGGCACTCATGCACTGATCACGTGGCTGATCATACACTGATCACGTAACTGATCATGCACTGATCACGTGGCTATCATGCACTGCTCACGTGGCTGATCATGCAATGATCACGTAGCTACCATATACTGGTCACGTGACTGATCATGCACATGATCACGTAAATGATCATGCACTGATCACGTGACTGATCATGCACTGATCACGTGACTGATCATGCACTGATCACGTGGCTATCATGCACTGCTCACGTGGCTGATCATGCACTGATCACGTAGCATCCATGTACTGGTCACGTGACTGATCATGCACTGATCACGTAATTGATCATGCACTGATCACGTGGCTGATCATGCACTGATCACGTGACTGATCATGCACTGATCACGTGACTGATCATGCACTGATCACGTGGCTATCATGCACTGATCACGTGGCTGATCATGCACTGATCACGTGCCTGATCATGCACTGATCACGTGACTGATCATGCACTGATCACGTGGCTATCATGCACTGATCACGTGGCTATCATGCACTGATCACGTGGCTGATCATGCACTGATCACGTGACTGATCATGCACTGATCACGTGGCATCATGCACTGATCACGTGGCTGATCATGCACTGATCACGTGGCTGATCATGCACTGATCACGTGGCTGATCATGCACTGATCACGTAGCTGATCATGCACTGATCACGTGGCTATCATGCACTGATCACGTGGCTGATCATGCACTGATCACGTAGCTACATGCACTGATCACGTGACTGATCATGCACTGATCACGTAACTGATCATGCACTGATCACGTGACTGATCATGCACTGATCACGTGACTGATCATGCACTGATCACGTGGCTATCATGCACTGATCACGTGGCTGATCATGCACTGATCACGTGACTGATCATGCACTGATCACGTGGCTATCATGCACTGATCACGTGGCTGATCATGCACTGATCACGGACTGATCATGCACTGATCACGTGCTATCATGCACTGATACATGACTGACATGCACTGATCACGTGGCTGATCATGCACTGATCACGTGACTGATCATGCACTGATCACGTGACTGATCATGCACTGATCACGTGGCTGATCATGCACTGATCACGTGGCTATCATGCACTGATCACGTGGCTGATCATGCACTGATCACGTAGCTACCATGCACTGATCACGTGACTGATCATGCACTGATCACGTGATTGATCATGCACTGATCACGTGGCTGATCATGCACTGATCACGTGGCTGATCATGCACTGATCACGTGGCTATCATGCACTGATCACGTGGCTGATCATACTGATCACGTGCCTGTCATGCACTGATCACGTGGCTGATCATGCACTGATCACGTGACTGATCATGCACTGATCACATGGCTATCATGCACTGATCACGTGGCTATCATGCACTGATCACGTGGCTGATCATGCAATGATCACGTAGCTATCATGCACTGATCACGTGACTGATCATGCACTGATCACGTGGCTGATCATGCACTGATCACGTGACTGATCATGCACTGATCACGTGACTGATCATGCACTGATCACGTGGATATCATGCACTGATCACGTGGCTGATCATGCACTGATCACGTGTCTGACCATGCACTGATCACGTGGCTGATCATGCACTGATCACGTAACTGATCATGCACTGATCACGTGGCTATCATGCACTGATCACGTGGCTGATCATGCACTGATCACGTGGCTGATCACACACTGTCACGTGACTGATCATGCACTGATCACGTGGCACTCATGCACTGATCACGTGGCTGATCATACACTGATCACGTAACTGATCATGCACATCACGTGGCTATCATGCACTGCTCACGTGGCTGATCATGCAATGATCACGTAGCTACCATATACTGGTCACGTGACTGATCATGCACAGATCACGTAAATGATCATGCACTGATCACGTGACTGATCATGCACTGATCACGTGACTGATCATGCACTGATCACGTGGCTATCATGCACTGCTCACGTGGCTGATCATGCAATGATCACGTAGCAACCATGTACTGGTCACGTGACTGATCATGCACTGATCACGTAATTGATCATGCACTGATCACGTGGCTCATCATGCACTGATCACGTGGCTGATCACACACTATCACGTGACTGATCATGCACTGATCACGTGGCTATCATGCACTGATCACGTGGCTATCATGCACTGATCACGTGGATATCATGCACTGATCACGTGGCTGATCACACACTATCACGTGACTGATCATGCACTGATCACGTGGCTATCATGCACTGATCACGTGGCTGATCATGCACTGATCACGTGACTGATCATGCACTGATCACGTGACTGATCATGCACTGATCACGTGGCTATCATGCACTGATCACGTGGCTGATCATGCACTGATCACGCAGCTACCATGCACTGATCACGTGACTGATCATGCACTGATCACGTGACTGATCATGCACTGATCACGTGGCTGATCATGCACTGATCACGTGACTGATCATGCACTGATCACGTGACTGATCATGCACTGATCACGTGGCTATCATGCACTGATCACGTGGCTGATCATGCACTGATCACGTGCTGATCATGCACTGATCACGTGACTGATCATGCACTGATCACGTGATTGATCATGCACTGATCACGTGGCTGATCATGCACTGATCACGTGGCTGATCATGCACTGATCACGTGACTGATCATGCACTGATCACGTGGCTATCATGCACTGATCACGTGGCTATCATGCACTGATCACGTGGCTGATCATGCACTGATCACGTAGCAATCATGCACTGATCACGTGACTGATCATGCACTGATCACGTGGCTGATCATGCACTGATCACGTGACTGATCATGCACTGATCACGTGACTGATCATGCACTGATCACGTGGATATCATGCACTGATCACGTGGCTGATCATACACTGATCACGTGTCTGATCATGCACTGATCACGTGGCTGATCATACACTGATCACGTAACTGATCATGCACTGATCACGTGGCTATCATGCACTGATCACGTGGCTGATCATGCACTGATCACGTGGCTGATCACACACCTGTCACGTGACTGATCATGCACTGATCACGTGGCACTCATGCACTGATCACGTGGCTGATCATACACTGCTCACGTAACTGATCATGCACACATCACGTGGCTATCATGCACTGCTCACGTGGCTGATCATGCAATGATCACGTAGCTACCATATACTGGTCACGTGACTGATCATGCACAGATCACGTAAATGATCATGCACTGTTCACGTGACTGATCATGCACTGATCACGTGACTGATCATGCACTGATCACGTGGCTATCATGCACTGCTCACGTGGCTGATCATGCAATGATCACGTAGCAACCATGTACTGGTCACGTGACTGATCATGCACTGATCACGTAATTGATCATGCACTGATCACGTGGCTCATCATGCACTGATCACGTGGCTGATCACACACTATCACGTGACTGATCATGCACTGATCACGTGGCTATCATGCACTGATCACGTGGCTATCATGCACTGATCACGTGGATATCATGCACTGATCACGTGGCTGATCACACACGATCACGTGACTGATCATGCACTGATCACGTGGCTATCATGCACTGATCACGTGGCTGATCATGCACTGATCACGTAGCTACCATGCTGATCACGTGACTGATCATGCACTGATCACGTAACTGATCATGCACTGATCACGTGGCTGATCATGCACTGATCACGTGACTGATCATGCACTGATCACGTGACTGATCATGCACTGATCACGTGGCTATCATGCACTGATCACGTGGCTGATCATGCACTGATCACGCAGCTACATGCACTGATCACGTGACTGATCATGCACTGATCACGTGATTGATCATGCACTGATCACGTGGCTGATCATGCACTGATCACGTGACTGATCATGCACTGATCACGTGACTGATCATGCACTGATCACGTGGCTATCATGCACTGATCACGTGGCTGATCATGCACTGATCACGCAGCTATCATGCACTGATCACGTGACTGATCATGCACTGATCACGTAACTGATCATGCACTGATCACGTGGCTGATCATGCACTGATCACGTGGCTGATCATGCACTGATCACGTGGCTATCATGCACTGATCACGTGGCTGATCATGCACTGATCATGTAGCTACCATGTACTGGTCACGTGAATGATCATACACCCATCAGGTGACTGATCATGCACTGATCACGTGGCTATCATGCACTGATCACGAGACTGATCATGCACTGATCACGTCTAATCATGCACTGATCACATGACTGCCCATGCACTGATCACGTGGATGATCATACACTATCATGTGACAGATCATGCACTGATCACGTGGCTGATCATGCACTGATACCGTGACTGAGCATGGACTGATCACATGACTATCATGTAGTGATCACGTGACTTAATGGCACTGATCATGTGACTGATCATGCGCTGATCATGTTTGCTATCATACACTGATCATGTGCCTCTGGAGGCAATAAACAAAGAGCTGAGTAGGCACGAATCAAACAGTCAGCAGGCAATAATCATGGAACTCAGCTGTGAGGAATCATGCTGCTCAGCTGGCAATAATCAAGCAGCTGAGCAGGCAGGAATTACGCAGCACAGCTGGCAATTGTCAAGCAGATGACAGGCAGGAATCGTGCAGCTCAGCTGGCAATTGTCAAGCAGATGAGCAGACAGTAATCACGCAGCTCAGCAGGCCCTGATCACGTGACTGAGCATGCACTGTTCACGTGGCTGATCATACACTGATCACGTGATTGATCATGCACTGATCACGTGGCTGATCATGCACTGATCACGTGTCTGATCATGCACTGATCACGTGGCTGATCATACACTGATCACGTAACTGATCATGCACTGATCACGTGGCTATCATGCACTGATCACGTGGCTGATCATGCACTGATCACGTGACTGATCATGCACTGATCACGTGGCTATCATGCACTGATCACGTGGCTGATCATGCACTGATCACGTGGCTATCATGTACTGGTCACGTGACTGATCATGCACTGATCACGTGACTGATCATGCACTGATCACGTGGCTATCATGCACTGATCACGTGGCTATCATGCACTGATCACGTGGCTGATCATGCACTGATCACGTAGCTATCATGCACTGATCACGTGACTGATCATGCACTGATCACGTGACTGATCATGCACTGATCACGTGACTGATCATGCACTGATCACGTGACTGATCATGCACTGATCACGTGACTGATCATGCACTGATCACGTGGCTATCATGCACTGATCACGTGGCTGATCATGCACTGATCACATGACTGATCATGCACTGATCACGTGGCTTATCATGCACTGATCATGTGACTGATCATGCACTGATCATGTTTGGTGTCATACACTGATCATGTGCCTCTGGAGGCAATGAACAAAGAGCTGAGTAGGCACGAATCAGTCAGCAGGCTATAATCATGGAACTCAGCTCTGAGAAATCATGCTGCTCAGCTGGCAATAATCAAGTGGCTGAGCAGGCAGGAATTACGCAGCACAGGTGGCAATTGTCAAGCAGATGACAGGCAGGAATCGTGCAGCTCAGCTGGCAATTGTCAAGCAGATGAGCAGACACTAATCACGCAGCTCAGCAGGCCCTGATCACGTGACTGAGCATGCACTGTTCACGTGGCTGATCATACACTGATCACGTGACTGATCATGCACTGATCACGTGACTGATCATGCACTGATCACGTGGCTATCATGCACTGATCACGTGGCTGACATGCACTGATCACGTGGCTGATCATGCACTGATCACGTGGCTGATCATGCACTGATCACGTGACTGATCATGCACTGATCACGTGGCTGATCATGCACTGATCACGTGGCTGATCATGCACTGATCACGTGGCTGATCATGCACTGATCACGTGGCTATCATGCACTGATCACGTGGCTGATCATGCACTGATCACGTAGCTATCATGCACAGGTCACGTGACTGATCATGCACTGATCACGTGACTGATCATGCACTGATCACGTGGCTATCATGCACTGATCACGTGACTGATCATGCACTGATCACGTCTATATCATGCACTGATCACGTGACTGATCATGCACTGATCACGTGACTGATCATGCACTGATCACGTGGCTGATCATGCACTGATCACGTGGCTGATCATGCACTGATCACGTGACTGATCATGCACTGATCACGTGGCTGATCATGCACTGATCACGTGATTGATCATGCACTGATCACGTGGCTGATCATGCACTGATCACGTGGCTGATCATGCACTGATCACGTGACTGATCATGCACTGATCACGTGACTGATCATGCACTGATCACGTGGCTATCATGCACTGATCACGTGGCTGATCATGCACTGATCACGTGACTGATCATGCACTGATCACGTGACTGATCATGCACTGATCACGTGACTGATCATGCACTGATCACGTGGCTATCATGCACTGATCACGTGGCTATCATGCACTGATCACGTGGCTGATCATGCACTGATCACGTGACTGATCATGCACTGATCACGTGGCTATCATGCACTGATCACGTGGCTGATCATGCACTGATCACGTAGCTATCATGCACTGATCACGTGACTGATCATGCACTGATCACTGACTGATCATGCACTGATCACGTGACTGATCATGCACTGATCACGTGGCTATCATGCACTGATCACGTGGCTGATCATGCACTGATCACGTGGCTATCATGCACTGATCACGTGACTGATCATGCACTGATCACATGACTGATCATGCACTGATCACGTGGCTAATCATGCATGATCATGTGACTGATCATGCACTGATCATGTTTGCTATCATACACTGATCATGTGCCTCTGGAGGCAATGAACAAAGAGCTGAGTAGGCACGAATCAGTCAGCAGGCAATAATCATGGAACTCAGCTGTGAGGAATCATGCTGCTCAGCTGGCAATAATCAAGCAGCTGAGCAGGCAGGAATTACGCAGCACAGCTGGCAATTGTCAAGCAGATGACAGGCAGGAATCATGCAGCTCAGCTGGCAATTGTCAAGCAGATGAGCAGACAGTAATCACGCAGCTCAGCAGGCCCTGATCACGTGACTGAGCATGCACTGTTCACGTGGCTGATCATACACTGATCACGTGATGATCATGCACTGATCACGTGGATATCATGCACTGATCACGTGGCTGATCATACACTGATCACGTGTCTGATCATGCACTGATCACGTGGCTGATCATGCACTGATCACGTGGCTGATCATGCACTGTCACGTGACTATCATGCACTGATCACGTGGCACTCATGCACTGATCACGTGGCTGATCATACACTGCTCACGTGACTGATCATGCACACATCACGTGGCTATCATGCACTGATCACGTGGCTGTCATGCAATGATCACGTAGCTGCCATATACTGGTCACGTGACTGATCATGCACTGATCACGTGAATGATCATGCACTGATCACGTGACTGATCATGCACTGATCACGTGACTGATCATGCACTGATCACGTGGCTATCATGCACTGATCACGTGGCTGATCATGCACTGATCACGTAGCAACCATGTACTGGTCACGTGACTGATCATGCACTGATCACGTAATTGATCATGCACTGATCACGTGGCTCATCATGCACTGATCACGTGGCTGATCACACATGATCACGTGACTGATCATGCACTGATCACGTGGCTATCATGCACTGATCACGTGGCTGATCATGCACTGATCACGTCTATATCATGCACTGATCACGTGACTGATCATGCACTGATCACGTGGCTGATCATGCACTGATCACGTGACTGATCATGCACTGATCACGTGGCTGATCATGCACTGATCACGTGGCTGATCATGCACTGATCACGTGACTGATCATGCACTGATCACGTGACTGATCATGCACTGATCACGTGGCTATCATGCACTGATCACGTGGCTGATCATGCATGATCACGCAGCTACCATGTACTGGTCACATGACTGATCATGCACTGATCACGTGACTGATCATGCACTGATCACGTGGCTATCATGCACTACTCACGTGGCTGATCATGCAATGATCATGTAGCTACCATGTACAGGTCACGTGAATGATCATACACCCATCAGGTGACTGATCATGCACTGATCACGTGGCTATCATGCACTGATCACGAGACTGATCATGCACTGATCACGTCTATATCATGCACTGATCACATGACTGCCCATGCACTGATCACGTGGATGATCATACACTAATCATGTGACAGATCATGCACTGATCACGTGGCTGATCATGCACTGATACCGTGACTGAGCATGGACTGATCACATGACTATCATGTAGTGATCACGTGACTTAATGGCGCTGATCATGTGACTGATCATGCGCTGATCATGTTTGCTATCATACACTGATCATGTGCCTCTGGAGGCAATAAACAAAGAGCTGAGTAGGCACGAATCAAACAGTCAGCAGGCAATAATCATGGAACTCAGCTGTGAGGAATCATGCTGCTCAGCTGGCAATAATCAAGCAGCTGAGCAGGCAGGAATTACGCAGCACAGCTGGCAATTGTCAAGCAGATGACAGGCAGGAATCGTGCAGCTCAGCTGGCAATTGTCAAGCAGATGAGCAGACAGTAATCACGCAGCTCAGCAGGCCCTGATCACGTGACTGAGCATGCACTGTTCACGTGGCTGATCATACACTGATCACGTGATTGATCATGCACTGATCACGTGGCTGATCATGCACTGATCACGTGTCTGATCATGCACTGATCACGTGGCTGATCATACACTGATCACGTAACTGATCATGCACTGATCACGTGGCTATCATGCACTGATCACGTGGCTGATCATGCACTGATCACGTGACTGATCATGCACTGATCACGTGGCTATCATGCACTGATCACGTGGCTGATCATGCACTGATCACGTGGCTATCATGCACTGATCACGTGACTGATCATGCACTGATCACGTGACTGATCATGCACTGATCACGTGGCTATCATGCACTGATCACGTGGCTATCATGCACTGATCACGTGGCTGATCATGCACTGATCACGTAGCTATCATGCACTGATCACGTGACTGATCATGCACTGATCACGTGACTGATCATGCACTGATCACGTGACTGATCATGCACTGATCACGTGACTGATCATGCACTGATCACGTGACTGATCATGCACTGATCACGTGGCTATCATGCACTGATCACGTGGCTGATCATGCACTGATCACATGACTGATCATGCACTGATCACGTGGCTTATCATGCACTGATCATGTGACTGATCATGCACTGATCATGTTTGGTGTCATACACTGATCATGTGCCTCTGGAGGCAATGAACATAGAGCTGAGTAGGCACGAATCAGTCAGCAGGCTATAATCATGGAACTCAGCTCTGAGAAATCATGCTGCTCAGCTGGCAATAATCAAGTGGCTGAGCAGGCAGGAATTACGCAGCACAGGTGGCAATTGTCAAGCAGATGACAGGCAGGAATCGTGCAGCTCAGCTGGCAATTGTCAAGCAGATGAGCAGACACTAATCACGCAGCTCAGCAGGCCCTGATCACGTGACTGAGCATGCACTGTTCACGTGGCTGATCATACACTGATCACGTGACTGATCATGCACTGATCACGTGACTGATCATGCACTGATCACGTGGCTATCATGCACTGATCACGTGGCTGATCATGCACTGATCACGTGGCTGATCATGCACTGATCACGTGGCTGATCATGCACTGATCACGTGACTGATCATGCACTGATCACGTGGCTGATCATGCACTGATCACGTGGCTGATCATGCACTGATCACGTGGCTGATCATGCACTGATCACGTGGCTATCATGCACTGATCACGTGGCTGATCATGCACTGATCACGTAGCTATCATGCACTGATCACGTGACTGATCATGCACTGATCACGTGACTGATCATGCACTGATCACGTGGCTATCATGCACTGATCACGTGACTGATCATGCACTGATCACGTCTATATCATGCACTGATCACGTGACTGATCATGCACTGATCACGTGACTGATCATGCACTGATCACGTGGCTGATCATGCACTGATCACGTGGCTGATCATGCACTGATCACGTGACTGATCATGCACTGATCACGTGGCTGATCATGCACTGATCACGTGACTGATCATGCACTGATCACGTGGCTGATCATGCACTGATCACGTGGCTGATCATGCACTGATCACGTGACTGATCATGCACTGATCACGTGACTGATCATGCACTGATCACGTGGCTATCATGCACTGATCACGTGGCTGATCATGCACTGATCACGTGACTGATCATGCACTGATCACGTGACTGATCATGCACTGATCACGTGACTGATCATGCACTGATCACGTGGCTGATCATGCACTGATCACGTGGCTATCATGCACTGATCACGTGGCTGATCATGCACTGATCACGTGACTGATCATGCACTGATCACGTGGCTATCATGCACTGATCACGTGGCTGATCATGCACTGATCACGTAGCTATCATGCACTGATCACGTGACTGATCATGCACTGATCACTGACTGATCATGCACTGATCACGTGACTGATCATGCACTGATCACGTGGCTATCATGCACTGATCACGTGGCTGATCATGCACTGATCACGTGGCTATCATGCACTGATCACGTGACTGATCATGCACTGATCACATGACTGATCATGCACTGATCACGTGGCTGATCATGCATGATCATGTGACTGATCATGCGCTGATCATGTTTGCTATCATACACTGATCATGTGCCTCTGGAGGCAATGAACAAAGAGCTGAGTAGGCACGAATCAGTCAGCAGGCAATAATCATGGAACTCAGCTGTGAGGAATCATGCTGCTCAGCTGGCAATAATCAAGCAGCTGAGCAGGCAGGAATTACGCAGCACAGCTGGCAATTGTCAAGCAGATGACAGGCAGGAATCGTGCAGCTCAGCTGGCAATTGTCAAGCAGATGAGCAGACAGTAATCACGCAGCTCAGCAGGCCCTGATCACGTGACTGAGCATGCACTGTTCACGTGGCTGATCATACACTGATCACGTGATGATCATGCACTGATCACGTGGATATCATGCACTGATCACGTGGCTGATCATACACTGTTCACGTGTCTGACCATGCACTGATCACGTGGCTGATCATACACTGCTCACGTAACTGATCATGCACTGATCACGTGGCTGATCATGCACTGATCACGTGGCTGATCACACACTGTCACGTGACATATCATGCACTGATCACGTGGCACTCATGCACTGATCACGTGGCTGATCATACTCTGCTCACGTAACTGATCATGCACACATCACGTGGCTATCATGCACTGCTCACGTGGCTCGTCATGGAATGATCACGTAGCTACCATATACTGGTCACGTGACTGATCATGCACTGATCACGTGAATGATCATGCACTGATCACGTGACTGATCATGCACTGATCACGTGACTGATCATGCACTGATCACGTGGCTATCATGCACTGCTCACGTGGCTGATCATGCACTGATCACGTAGCAACCATGTACTGGTCACGTGACTGATCATGCACTGATCACGTAATTGATCATGCACTGATCACGTGGCTCATCATGCACTGATCACGTGGCTGATCACACATGTATCACGTGACTGATCATGCACTGATCACGTGGCTATCATGCACTGATCACGTGACTGATCATGCACTGATCACGTCTATATCATGCACTGATCACGTGACTGATCATGCACTGATCACGTGGCTGATCATGCACTGATCACGTGACTGATCATGCACTGATCACGTGGCTGATCATGCACTGATCACGTGGCTGATCATGCACTGATCACGTGACTGATCATGCACTGATCACGTGACTGATCATGCACTGATCACGTGGCTATCATGCACTGATCACGTGGCTGATCATGCATGATCACGCAGCTACCATGTACTGGTCACATGACTGATCATGCACTGATCACGTGACTGATCATGCACTGATCACGTGGCTATCATGCACTACTCACGTGGCTGATCATGCAATGATCATGTAGCTACCATGTACAGGTCACGTGAATGATCATACACCCATCAGGTGACTGATCATGCACTGATCACGTGGCTATCATGCACTGATCACGTGACTGATCATGCACTGATCACGTCTATATCATGCACTGATCACATGACTGCCCATGCACTGATCACGTGGATGATCATACACTAATCATGTGACAGATCATGCACTGATCACGTGGCTGATCATGCACTGATACCGTGACTGAGCATGGACTGATCACATGACTATCATGTAGTGATCACGTGACTTAATGGCGCTGATCATGTGACTGATCATGCGCTGATCATGTTTGCTATCATACACTGATCATGTGCCTCTGGAGGCAATAAACAAAGAGCTGAGTAGGCACGAATCAAACAGTCAGCAGGCAATAATCATGGAACTCAGCTGTGAGGAATCATGCTGCTCAGCTGGCAATAATCAAGCAGCTGAGCAGGCAGGAATTACGCAGCACAGCTGGCAATTATCAAACAGATGACAGGCAGGAATCGTGCAGCTCAGCTGGCAATTGTCAAGCAGATGAGCAGACAGTAATCACGCAGCTCAGCAGGCCCTGATCACGTGACTGAGCATGCACTGTTCACGTGGCTGATCATACACTGATCACGTGATTGATCATGCACTGATCACGTGGCTGATCATGCACTGATCACGTGTCTGATCATGCACTGATCACGTGGCTGATCATGCACTGATCACGTAACTGATCATGCACTGATCACGTGGCTATCATGCACTGATCACGTGGCTGATCATGCACTGATCACGTGACTGATCATGCACTGATCACGTGGCTATCATGCACTGATCACGTGGCTGATCATGCACTGATCACGTGGCTATCATGTACTGATCACGTGACTGATCATGCACTGATCACGTGACTGATCATGCACTGATCACGTGGCTATCATGCACTGATCACGTGGCTATCATGCACTGATCACGTGGCTGATCATGCACTGATCACGTAGCTATCATGCACTGATCACGTGACTGATCATGCACTGATCACGTGACTGATCATGCACTGATCACGTGACTGATCATGCACTGATCACGTGACTGATCATGCACTGATCACGTGACTGATCATGCACTGATCACGTGGCTATCATGCACTGATCACGTGGCTGATCATGCACTGATCACATGACTGATCATGCACTGATCACGTGGCTTATCATGCACTGATCATGTGACTGATCATGCACTGATCATGTTTGGTGTCATACACTGATCATGTGCCTCTGGAGGCAATGAACAAAGAGCTGAGTAGGCACGAATCAGTCAGCAGGCTATAATCATGGAACTCAGCTGTGAGAAATCATGCTGCTCAGCTGGCAATAATCAAGTGGCTGAGCAGGCAGGAATTACGCAGCACAGCTGGCAATTGTCAAGCAGATGACAGGCAGGAATCGTGCAGCTCAGCTGGCAATTGTCAAGCAGATGAGCAGACACTAATCACGCAGCTCAGCAGGCCCTGATCACGTGACTGAGCATGCACTGTTCACGTGGCTGATCACACACTGATCACGTGACTGATCATGCACTGATCACGTGACTGATCATGCACTGATCACGTGGCTGATCATGCACTGATCACGTGGCTGATCATGCACTGATCACGTGCCTGATCATGCACTGATCACGTGGCTGATCATGCACTGATCACGTGGCTGATCATGCACTGATCACGTGGCTGATCATGCACTGATCACGTGGCTGATCATGCACTGATCACGTGGCTGATCATGCACTGATCACGTGGCTATCATGCACTGATCACGTGGCTGATCATGCACTGATCACGTAGCTACATGCACAGATCACGTGACTGATCATGCACTGATCACGTGACTGATCATGCACTGATCACGTGGCTATCATGCACTGATCACGTGACTGATCATGCACTGATCACGTCTATATCATGCACTGATCACGTGACTGATCATGCACTGATCACGTAACTGATCATGCACTGATCACGTGGCTGATCATGCACTGATCACGTGGCTGATCATGCACTGATCACGTGACTGATCATGCACTGATCACGTGGCTGATCATGCACTGATCACGTGTGATCATGCACTGATCACGTGGCTGATCATGCACTGATCACGTGGCTGATCATGCACTGATCACGTGACTGATCATGCACTGATCACGTGACTGATCATGCACTGATCACGTGGCTATCATGCACTGATCACGTGGCTGATCATGCACTGATCACGTGACTGATCATGCACTGATCACGTGACTGATCATGCACTGATCACGTGACTGATCATGCACTGATCACGTGGCTGATCATGCACTGATCACGTGGCTATCATGCACTGATCGCGTGGCTGATCATGCACTGATCACGTGACTGATCATGCACTGATCACGTGGCTATCATGCACTGATCACGTGGCTGATCATGCACTGATCACGTAGCTATCATGCACTGATCACGTGACTGATCATGCACTGATCACTGACTGATCATGCACTGATCACGTGACTGATCATGCACTGATCACGTGGCTATCATGCACTGATCACGTGGCTGATCATGCACTGATCACGTAGCTACCATGCACTGATCACGTGACTGATCATGCACTGATCACATGACTGATCATGCACTGATCACGTGGCTAATCATGCATGATCATGTGACTGATCATGCGCTGATCATGTTTGCTATCATACACTGATCATGTGCCTCTGGAGGCAATGAACAAAGAGCTGAGTAGGCACGAATCAGTCAGCAGGCTATAATCATGGAACTCAGCTGTGAGAAATCATGCTGCTCAGCTGGCAATAATCAAGCAGCTGAGCAGGCAGGAATTACGCAGCACAGCTGGCAATTGTCAAGCAGATGACAGGCAGGAATCGTGCAGCCCAGCTGGCAATTGTCAAGCAGATGAGCAGACAGTAATCACGCAGCTCAGCAGGCCCTGATCACGTGACTGAGCATGCACTGTTCACGTGGCTGATCATACACTGATCACGTGATGATCATGCACTGATCACGTGGATATCATGCACTGATCACGTGGCTGATCATACACTGTTCACGTGTCTGACCATGCACTGATCACGTGGCTGATCATACACTGCTCACGTAACTGATCATGCACTGATCACGTGGCTGAACATGCACTGTTCACGTGGCTGATCACACACCTGTCACGTGACATATCATGCACTGATCACGTGGCACTCATGCACTGATCACGTGGCTGATCATACTCTGCTCACGTAACTGATCATGCACACATCGCGTGGCTATCATGCACTGCTCACGTGGCTGTCATGGAATGATCACGTAGCTACCATATACTGGTCACGTGACTGATCATGCACTGATCACGTAAATGATCATGCACTGATCACGTGACTGATCATGCACTGATCACGTGACTGATCATGCACTGATCACGTGGCTATCATGCACTGCTCACGTGGCTGATCATGCAATGATCACGTAGCAACCATGTACTGGTCACGTGACTGATCATGCACTGATCACGTAATTGATCATGCACTGATCACGTGGCTCATCATGCACTGATCACGTGGCTGATCACACATGATCACGTGACTGATCATGCACTGATCACGTGGCTATCATGCACTGATCACGTGACTGATCATGCACTGATCACGTCTATATCATGCACTGATCACGTGACTGATCATGCACTGATCACGTGGCTGATCATGCACTGATCACGTGACTGATCATGCACTGATCACGTGGCTGATCATGCACTGATCACGTGGCTGATCATGCACTGATCACGTGACTGATCATGCACTGATCACGTGTCTGATCATGCACTGATCACGTGGCTATCATGCACTGCTCACGTGGCTGATCATGCATGATCACGCAGCTACCATGTACTGGTCACATGACTGATCATGCACTGATCACGTGACTGATCATGCAGTGATCACGTGGCTATCATGCACTACTCACGTGGCTGATCATGCAATGAACATGTAGCTACCATGTACAGGTCACGTGAATGAACATACACCCATCAGGTGACTGATCATGCACTGATCACGTGGCTATCATGCACTGATCACGAGACTGATCATGCACTGATCACGTCTATATCATGCACTGATCACATGACTGCCCATGCACTGATCACGTGGATGATCATACACTAATCATGTGACAGATCATGCACTGATCACGTGGCTGATCATGCACTGATACCGTGACTGAGCATGGACTGATCACATGACTATCATGTAGTGATCACGTGACTTAATGGCGCTGATCATGTGACTGATCATGCGCTGATCATGTTTGCTATCATACACTGATCATGTGCCTCTGGAGGCAATAAACAAAGAGCTGAGTAGGCACGAATCAAACAGTCAGCAGGCAATAATCATGGAACTCAGGTGTGAGGAATCATGCTGCTCAGCTGGCAATAATCAAGCAGCTGAGCAGGCAGGAATTACGCAGCACAGCTGGCAATTGTCAAGCAGATGACAGGCAGGAATCGTGCAGCTCAGCTGGCAATTGTCAAGCAGATGAGCAGACAGTAATCACGCAGCTCAGCAGGCCCAGATCACGTGACTGAGCATGCACTGTTCACGTGGCTGATCATACACTGATCACGTGATGATCATGCACTGATCACTTGGATATCATGCACTGATCACGTGGCTGATCATACACTGTTCACGTGTCTGACCATGCACTGATCACGTGGCTGATCATACACTGCTCACGTAACTGATCATGCACTGATCACGTGGCTATCATGCACTGATCACGTGGCTGATCATGCACTGTTCACGTGGCTGATCACACACCTGTCACGTGACATATCATGCACTGATCACGTGGCACTCATGCACTGATCACGTGGCTGATCATACTCTGCTCACGTAACTCATGCACACATCACGTGGCTATCATGCACTGCTCACGTGGCTCGTCATGGAATGATCACGTAGCAACCATATACTGGTCACGTGACTGATCATGCACAGATCACGTAAATGATCATGCACTGTTCACGTGACTGATCATGTACTGATCACGTGACTGATCATGCACTGATCACGTG
Source organism: Bos javanicus (assembly GCF_032452875.1). Taxonomy (NCBI): domain Eukaryota; kingdom Metazoa; phylum Chordata; class Mammalia; order Artiodactyla; family Bovidae; genus Bos; species Bos javanicus. The sequence goes on from NW_026893875.1 coordinate 156,034, forward strand.
GCTATCATGCTCTGCTCACGTGGCTGATCATGCAACGATCACGTAGCAACCATGTACTGGTCACGTGACTGATCATGCACTGATCACGTAATTGATCCTGCACTGATCACGTGGCTCATCATGCACTGATCACGTGGCTGATCACACATGTATCACGTGACTGATCATGCACTGATCACGTGGCTCTCATGCACTGATCACGTGACTGATCATGCACTGATCACGTCTATATCATGCACTGATCACGTGACTGATCATGCACTGATCACGTGGCTGATCATGCACTGATCACGTGACTGATCATGCACTGATCACGTGGCTGATCATGCACTGATCACGTGGCTGATCATGCACTGATCACGTGACTGATCATGCACTGATCACGTGACTGATCATGCACTGATCACGTGGCTATCATGCACTGATCACGTGGCTGATCATGCATGATCACGCAGCTACCATGTACTGGTCACATGACTGATCATGCACTGATCACGTGACTGATCATGCACTGATCACGTGGCTATCATGCACTACTCACGTGGCTGATCATGCAATGATCATGTAGCTACCATGTACAGGTCACGTGAATGATCATACACCCATCAGGTGACTGATCATGCACTGATCACGTGGCTATCATGCACTGATCACGAGACTGATCATGCACTGATCACGTCTATATCATGCACTGATCACATGACTGCCCGTGCACTGATCACGTGGATGATCATACACTAATCTTGTGACAGATCATGCACTGATCACGTGGCTGATCATGCACTGATACCGTGACTGAGCATGGACTGATCACATGACTATCATGTAGTGATCACGTGACTTAATGGCGCTGATCATGTGACTGATCATGCGCTGATCATGTTTGCTATCATACACTGATCATGTGCCTCTGGAGGCAATAAACAAAGAGCTGAGTAGGCACGAATCAAACAGTCAGCAGGCAATAATCATGGAACTCAGGTGTGAGGAATCATGCTGCTCAGCTGGCAATAATCAAGCAGCTGAGCAGGCAGGAATTACGCAGCACAGCTGGCAATTGTCAAGCAGATGACAGGCAGGAATCGTGCAGCTCAGCTGGCAATTGTCAAGCAGATGAGCAGACAGTAATCACGCAGCTCAGCAGGCCCAGATCACGTGACTGAGCATGCACTGTTCACGTGGCTGATCATACACTGATCACGTGATGATCATGCACTGATCACTTGGATATCATGCACTGATCACGTGGCTGATCATACACTGTTCACGTGTCTGACCATGCACTGATCACGTGGCTGATCATACACTGATCACGTAACTGATCATGCACTGATCACGTGGCTATCATGCACTGATCACGTGGCTGATCATGCACTGATCACGTGGCTATCATGCACTGATCACGTGACTGATCATGCACTGATCACGTGGCTGATCATGCACTGATCACGTGGCTCATCATGCACTGATCACGTGGCTGATCACACACTATCACGTGACTGATCATGCACTGATCACGTGGCTATCATGCACTGATCACGTGGCTATCATGCACTGATCACGTGGCTGATCATGCAATGATCACGGAGCTGCCATGCACTGGTCACGTGACTGATCATGCACTGATCACGTAATTGATCATGCACTGATCACGTGACTGATCATGCACTGATCACGTAACTGATCATGCACTGATCACGTGACTGATCATGCACTGATCACGTGGCTATCATGCACTGATCACGTGGCTGATCATGCACTGATCACGCAGCTACCATGTACTTGTCACGTGACTGATCATGCACTGATCACGTAATTGATCATGCACTGATCACGTGGCTTATCATGCACTGATCATGTGACTGATCATGTGCTGATCATGTTTGGTGTCACACACTGATCATGTGCCTATGGAGGCAATGAACATAGAGCTGAGTAGGCACGAATCAGTCAGCAGGCTATAATCATGTAACTCACCTCTGAGAAATCATGCTGCTGAGCTGGCAATAATCAAGTAGATGAGCAGGCAGGAATTACGCAGCACAGGTGGCAATTGTCAAGCAGCTGACAGGCAGGAATCGTGCAGCTCAGCTGGCAATTGTCAAGCAGATGAGCAGACAGTAATCACGCAGCTCAGCAGGCCCTGATCACGTGACTGATCATGCACTGATCACGTGGCTGATCACACACTGATCACGTGACTGATCATGCACTGATCACGTGACTGATCATGCACTGATCACGTGGCTATCATGCACTGATCACGTGGCTGACATACACTGATCACGTGCCTGATCATGCACTGATCACGTGGCTGATCATGCACTGATCACGTGACTGATCATGCACTGATCACGTGTCTGATCATGCACTGATCACGTGGCTATCATGCACTGCTCACGTGGCTGATCATGCCATGATCACGCAGCTACCATGTACTGGTCACATGACTGATCATGCACTGATCACGTGACTGATCATGCAGTGATCACGTGGCTATCATGCACTACTCACGTGGCTGATCATGCAATGATCATGTAGCTACCATGTACAGGTCACGTGAATGATCATACACCCATCAGGTGACTGATCATGCACTGATCACGTGGCTATCATGCACTGATCACGAGACTGATCATGCACTGATCACGTCTATATCATGCACTGATCACATGACTGCCCATGCACTGATCACGTGGATGATCATACACTAATCATGTGACAGATCATGCACTGATCACGTGGCTGATCATGCACTGATACCGTGACTGAGCATGGACTGATCACATGACTATCATGTAGTGATCACGTGACTTAATGGCGCTGATCATGTGACTGATCATGCGCTGATCATGTTTGCTATCATACACTGATCATGTGCCTCTGGAGGCAATAAACAAAGAGCTGAGTAGGCACGAATCAAACAGTCAGCAGGCAATAATCATGGAACTCAGGTGTGAGGAATCATGCTGCTCAGCTGGCAATAATCAAGCAGCTGAGCAGGCAGGAATTACGCAGCACAGCTGGCAATTGTCAAGCAGATGACAGGCAGGAATCGTGCAGCTCAGCTGGCAATTGTCAAGCAGATGAGCAGACAGTAATCACGCAGCTCAGCAGGCCCAGATCACGGGACTGAGCATGCACTGTTCACGTGGCTGATCATACACTGATCACGTGATGATCATGCACTGATCACTTGGATATCATGCACTGATCACGTGGCTGATCATCCACTGTTCACGTGTCTGACCATGCACTGATCACGTGGCTGATCATACACTGCTCACGTAACTGATCATGCACTGATCACGTGGCTATCATGCACTGATCACGTGGCTGAACATGCACTGTTCACGTGGCTGATCACACACCTGTCACGTGACATATCATGCACTGATCACGTGGCACTCATGCACTGATCACGTGGCTGATCATACTCTGCTCACGTAACTCATGCACACATCACGTGGCTATCATGCACTGATCACGTGGCTCGTCATGGAATGATCACGTAGCAACCATATACTGGTCACGTGACTGATCATGCAAAGATCACGTAAATGATCATGCACTGGTCACGTGACTGATCATGTACTGATCACGTGACTGATCATGCACTGATCACGTGGCTATCATGCTCTGCTCACGTGGCTGATCATGCAATGATCACGTAGCAACCATGTACTGGTCACGTGACTGATCATGCACTGATCACGTAATTGATCCTGCACTGATCACGTGGCTCATCATGCACTGATCACGTGGCTGATCACACATGATCACGTGACTGATCATGCACTGATCACGTGGCTGTCATGCACTGATCACGTGGCTATCATGCACTGATCACGTGGCTGATCACACACGATCACATGACTGATCATGCACTGATCACGTGGCTATCATGCACTGATCACGTGGCTATCATGCACTGATCACGTGGCTGATCATGCAATGATCACGTAGCTACCATGTACTGGTCACGTGACTGATCATGCACTGATCACGTAATTGATCATGCACTGATCACGTGGCTGATCATGCACTGATCACGTGGCTGATCATGCACTGATCACGTAACTGATCATGCACTGATCACGTGACTGATCATGCACTGATCACGTGGCTATCATGCACTGATCACGTGGCTGACATGCACTGATCACATGACTGATCATGCACTGATCACGTGGCTGATCATGCACTGATCACGTGGCTATCATGCACTACTCACGTGGCTGATCATGCAATGATCACGTAGCTACCATGTACAGGTCACGTGAATGATCATACACCCATCAGGTGACTGATCATGCACTGATCACGTGGCTATCATGCACTGATCACGAGACTGATCATGCACTGATCACGTCTATATCATGCACTGATCACATGACTGCCCATGCACTGATCACGTGGATGATCATACACTAATCATGTGACAGATCATGCACTGATCACGTGGCTGATCATGCACTGATACCGTGACTGAGCATGGACTGATCTCATGACTATCATGTAGTGATCACGTGACTTAATGGCGCTGATCATGTGACTGATCATGCGCTGATCATGTTTGCTATCATACACTGATCATGTGCCTCTGGAGGCAATAAACAAAGAGCTGAGTAGGCACGAATCAAACAGTCAGCAGGCAATAATCATGGAACTCAGGTGTGAGGAATCATGCTGCTCAGCTGGCAATAATCAAGCAGCTGAGCAGGCAGGAATTACGCAGCACAGCTGGCAATTGTCAAGCAGATGACAGGCAGGAATCGTGCAGCTCAGCTGGCAATTGTCAAGCAGATGAGCAGACAGTAATCACGCAGCTCAGCAGGCCCAGATCACGTGACTGAGCATGCACTGTTCACGTGGCTGATCATACACTGATCACGTGATGATCATGCACTGATCACTTGGATATCATGCACTGATCACGTGGCTGATCATACACTGTTCACGTGTCTGACCATGCACTGATCACGTGGCTGATCATACACTGCTCACGTAACTCATGCACTGATCACGTGGCTATCATGCACTGATCACGTGGCTGATCATGCACTGATCACGTGGCAATCATGCACTGGTCACGTGACTGATCATGCACTGATCACGTAACTGATCATGCACTGATCACGTGGCTGATCATGCACTGATCACGTGACTGATCATGCACTGATCACGTGGCTATCATGCACTGATCACGTGGCTGATCATGCACTGATCACGTGACTGATCATGCACTGATCACGTGGCTGATCATGCACTGATCACGTAACTGATCATGCACTGATCACGTGGCTATCATGCACTGATCACGTGGCTGATCATGCACTGATCACGTGGCTGATCATGCACTGTCACGTGACATATCATGCACTGATCACGTGGCACTCATGCACTGATCACGTGGCTGATCATGCACTGATCACGTAACTCATGCACACATCACGTGGCTATCATGCACTGCTCACGTGGCTGTCATGGAATGATCACGTAGCTACCATATACTGATCACGTGACTGATCATGCACTGATCACGTGAATGATCATGCACTGATCACGTGACTGATCATGCACTGATCACGTGACTGATCATGCACTGATCACGTGGCTATCATGCACCGCTCACGTGGCTGATCATGCACTGATCACGTAGCTACCATGTACTGTCACGTGACTGATCATGCACTGATCACGTGACTGATCATGCACTGATCACGTGGCTGATCATGCACTGATCACGTGGCTGATCACACATGATCACGTGACTGATCATGCACTGATCACGTGGCTGATCATGCACTGATCACGTGGCTATCATGCACTGATCACGTAGCTATCATGCACTGATCACGTGGCTGATCATGCACTGATCACGTAGCTACATGCACTGATCACGTGACTGATCATGCACTGATCACGTGACTGATCATGCACTGATCACGTGGCTGATCATGCACTGATCACGTGGCTGATCACACTGATCACGTGACTGATCATGCACTGATCACGTGACTGATCATGCACTGATCACGTGGCTATCATGCACTGATCACGTGGCTATCATGCACTGATCACGTGGCTGATCACACACTATCACGTGACTGATCATGCACTGATCACGTGGCTATCATGCACTGATCACGTGGCTATCATGCACTGATCACGTGGCTGATCATGCAATGATCACGGAGCTGCCATGCACTGGTCACGTGACTGATCATGCACTGATCACGTAATTGATCATGCACTGATCACGTGACTGATCATGCACTGATCACGTGACTGATCATGCACTGATCACGTGACTGATCATGCACTGATCACGTGGCTATCATGCACTGATCACGTGGCTGATCATGCACTGATCACGCAGCTACCATGCACTTGTCACGTGACTGATCATGCACTGATCACGTAACTGATCATGCACTGATCACGTGGCTTATCATGCACTGATCATGTGACTGATCATGCACTGATCATGTTTGGTGTCACACACTGATCATGTGCCTATGGAGGCAATGAACATAGAGCTGAGTAGGCAGGAATCAGTCAGCAGGCTATAATCATGTAACTCACCTCTGAGAAATCATGCTGCTCAGCTGGCAATAATCAAGTAGATGAGCAGGCAGGAATTACGCAGCACAGGTGGCAATTGTCAAGCAGCTGACAGGCAGGAATCGTGCAGCTCAGCTGGCAATTGTCAAGCAGATGAGCAGACAGTAATCACGCAGCTCAGCAGGCCCTGATCACGTGACTGATCATGCACTGATCACGTGGCTGATCACACACTGATCACGTGACTGATCATGCACTGATCACGTGACTGATCATGCACTGATCACGTGGCTATCATGCACTGATCACGTGGCTGACATACACTGATCACGTGCCTGATCATGCACTGATCACGTGGCTGATCATGCACTGATCACGTGACTGATCATGCACTGATCACGTGTCTGATCATGCACTGATCACGTGGCTATCATGCACTGCTCACGTGGCTGATCATGCCATGATCACGCAGCTACCATGTACTGGTCACATGACTGATCATGCACTGATCACGTGACTGATCATGCAGTGATCACGTGGCTATCATGCACTACTCACGTGGCTGATCATGCAATGATCATGTAGCTACCATGTACAGGTCACGTGAATGATCATACACCCATCAGGTGACTGATCATGCACTGATCACGTGGCTATCATGCACTGATCACGAGACTGATCATGCACTGATCACGTCTATATCATGCACTGATCACATGACTGCCCATGCACTGATCACGTGGATGATCATACACTAATCATGTGACAGATCATGCACTGATCACGTGGCTGATCATGCACTGATACCGTGACTGAGCATGGACTGATCACATGACTATCATGTAGTGATCACGTGACTTAATGGCGCTGATCATGTGACTGATCATGCGCTGATCAAGTTTGCTATCATACACTGATCATGTGCCTCTGGAGGCAATAAACAAAGAGCTGAGTAGGCACGAATCAAACAGTCAGCAGGCAATAATCATGGAACTCAGGTGTGAGGAATCATGCTGCTCAGCTGGCAATAATCAAGCAGCTGAGCAGGCAGGAATTACGCAGCACAGCTGGCAATTGTCAAGCAGATGACAGGCAGGAATCGTGCAGCTCAGCTGGCAATTGTCAAGCAGATGAGCAGACAGTAATCACGCAGCTCAGCAGGCCCAGATCACGGGACTGAGCATGCACTGTTCACGTGGCTGATCATACACTGATCACGTGATGATCATGCACTGATCACTTGGATATCATGCACTGATCACGTGGCTGATCATACACTGTTCACGTGTCTGACCATGCACTGATCACGTGGCTGATCATACACTGCTCACGTAACTGATCATGCACTGATCACGTGGCTATCATGCACTGATCACGTGGCTGAACATGCACTGTTCACGTGGCTGATCACACACCTGTCACGTGACATATCATGCACTGATCACGTGGCACTCATGCACTGATCACGTGGCTGATCATACTCTGCTCACGTAACTCATGCACACATCACGTGGCTATCATGCACTGCTCACGTGGCTCGTCATGGAATGATCACGTAGCAACCATATACTGGTCACGTGACTGATCATGCACAGATCACGTAAATGATCATGCACTGGTCACGTGACTGATCATGTACTGATCACGTGACTGATCATGCACTGATCACGTGGCTATCATGCTCTGCTCACGTGGCTGATCATGCAATGATCACGTAGCAACCATGTACTGGTCACGTGACTGATCATGCACTGATCACGTAATTGATCCTGCACTGATCACGTGGCTCATCATGCACTGATCACGTGGCTGATCACACATGTATCACGTGACTGATCATGCACTGATCACGTGGCTCTCATGCACTGATCACGTGGCTGTCATGCACTGATCACGTGGATATCATGCACTGATCACGTGGCTGATCACACACGTATCACATGACTGATCATGCACTGATCACGTGGCTATCATGCACTGATCACGTGGCTGATCATGCAATGATCACGTAGCTACCATGTACTGGTCACGTGACTGATCATGCACTGATCACGTAACTGATCATGCACTGATCACGTGGCTGATCATGCACTGATCACGTGGCTGATCATGCACTGATCACGTAACTGATCATGCACTGATCACGTGACTGATCATGCACTGATCACGTGGCTATCATGCACTGATCACGTGGCTGGACATGCACTGATCACGTGACTGATCATGCACTGATCACGTGGCTGATCATGCACTGATCACGTGGCTGATCATGCACTGATCACGTGGCTGATCATGCACTGATCACGTGACTATCATGCACTGATCACGTGACTGATCATGCACTGATCACGTGACTGATCATGCACTGATCACGTGGCTATCATGCACTGATCACGTGGCTGATCATGCACTGATCACGTGACTGATCATGCACTGATCACGTGGCTGATCATGCACTGATCACGTGACTGATCATGCACTGATCACGTGGCTATCATGCACTGATCACGTGGCTGATCATGCACTGATCACGTGACTGATCATGCACTGATCACGTGGCTATCATGCACTGATCACGTGGCTGATCATGCATGATCACGCAGCTACCATGTACTGGTCACTGACTGATCATGCACTGATCACGTGACTGATCATGCACTGATCACGTGGCTGATCATGCACTGATCACGTGGCTGATCATGCACTGATCACGGGACTGATCATGCACTGATCACGTCTATATCATGCACTGATCACATGACTGCCCATGCACTGATCACGTGGATGATCATTCACTAATCTTGTGACAGATCATGCACTGATCACGTGGCTGATCATGCACTGATACCGTGACTGAGCATGGACTGATCACATGACTATCATGTAGTGATCACGTGACTTAATGGCACTGATCATGTGACTGATCATGCGCTGATCATGTTTGCTATCATACACTGATCATGTGCCTCTGGAGGCAATAAACAAAGAGCTGAGTAGGCACGAATCAAACAGTCAGCAGGCAATAATCATGGAACTCAGGTGTGAGGAATCATGCTGCTCAGCTTGCAATAATCAAGCAGCTGAGCAGGCAGGAATTACGCAGCACAGCTGGCAATTGTCAAGCAGATGACAGGCAGGAATCGTGCAGCTGAGCTGGCAATTGTCAAGCAGATGAGCAGACAGTAATCACGCAGCTCAGCAGGCCCTGATCACGTGACTGAGCATGCACTGTTCACGTGGCTGATCATACACTGATCACGTGATGATCATGCACTGATCACTTGGATATCATGCACTGATCACGTGGCTGATCATACACTGTTCACGTGTCTGACCATGCACTGATCACGTGGCTGATCATACACTGCTCACGTAACTGATCATGCACTGATCACGTGGCTATCATGCACTGATCACGTGGCTGAACATGCACTGTTCACGTGGCTGATCACACACCTGTCACGTGACATATCATGCACTGATCACGTGGCACTCATGCACTGATCACGTGGCTGATCATACTCTGCTCACGTAACTCATGCACACATCACGTGGCTATCATGCACTGCTCACGTGGCTGTCATGGAATGATCACGTAGCTACCATATACTGGTCACGTGACTGATCATGCACTGATCACGTAAATGATCATGCACTGTTCACGTGACTGATCATGTACTGATCACGTGACTGATCATGCACTGATCACGTGGCTATCATGCACTGCTCACGTGGCTGATCATGCACTGATCACGTAGCAACCATGTACTGTCACGTGACTGATCATGCACTGATCACGTAATTGATCATGCACTGATCACGTGGCTCATCATGCACTGATCACGTGGCTGATCACACATGTATCACGTGACTGATCATGCACTGATCACGTGGCTATCATGCACTGATCACGTGGCTATCATGCACTGATCACGTGGCTGATCATGCACTGATCACGTAGCTATCATGCACTGATCACGTGACTGATCATGCACTGATCACGTAATTGATCATGCACTGATCACGTGGCTGATCATGCACTGATCACGTGGCTGATCACACTGATCACGTGACTGATCATGCACTGATCACGTGACTGATCATGCACTGATCACGTGGCTATCATGCACTGATCACGTGGCTATCATGCACTGATCACGTGGCTGATCACACACTGATCACGTGACTGATCATGCACTGATCACGTGGCTGATCATGCACTGATCACGTGGCTATCATGCACTGATCACGTGGCTGATCATGCTATGATCACGGAGCTGCCATGCACTGATCACGTGACTGATCATGCACTGATCACGTAATTGATCATGCACTGATCACGTGACTGATCATGCACTGATCACGTGACTGATCATGCACTGATCACGTGACTGATCATGCACTGATCACGTGGCTATCATGCACTGATCACGTGGCTGATCATGCACTGATCACGCAGCTACCATGCACTTGTCACGTGACTGATCATGCACTGATCACATAACTGATCATGCACTGATCACGTGGCTTATCATGCACTGATCATGTGACTGATCATGCACTGATCATGTTTGGTGTCATACACTGATCATGTGCCTATGGAGGCAATGAACATAGAGCTGAGTAGGCACGAATCAGTCAGCAGGCTATAATCATGGAACTCACCTCTGAGAAATCATGCTGCTCAGCTGGCAATAATCAAGTAGATGAGCAGGCAGGAATTACGCAGCACAGGTGGCAATTGTCAAGCAGCTGACAGGCAGGAATCGTGCAGCTCAGCTGGCAATTGTCAAGCAGATGAGCAGACAGTAATCACGCAGCTCAGCAGGCCCTGATCACGTGACTGATCATGCACTGATCACGTGGCTGATCACACACTGATCACGTGACTGATCATGCACTGATCACGTGACTGATCATGCACTGATCACGTGGCTGATCATGCACTGATCACGTGGCTGATCATGCACTGATCACGTGGCTGATCATGCACTGATCACGTGGCTGATCATGCACTGATCACGTGACTGATCATGCACTGATCACGTGACTGATCATGCACTGATCACGTGGCTATCATGCACTGCTCACGTGGCTGATCATGCAATGATCATGTAGCTACCATGTACAGGTCACGTGAATGATCATACACCCATCAGGTGACTGATCATGCACTGATCACGTGGCTATCATGCACTGATCACGAGACTGATCATGCACTGATCACGTCTATATCATGCACTGATCACATGACTGCCCATGCACTGATCACGTGGATGATCATACACTAATCATGTGACAGATCATGCACTGATCACGTGGCTGATCATGCACTGATACCGTGACTGAGCATGGACTGATCACATGACTATCATGTAGTGATCACGTGACTTAATGGCGCTGATCATGTGACTGATCATGCGCTGATCATGTTTGCTATCATACACTGATCATGTGCCTCTGGAGGCAATAAACAAAGAGCTGAGTAGGCACGAATCAAACAGTCAGCAGGCAATAATCATGGAACTCAGGTGTGAGGAATCATGCTGCTCAGCTGGCAATAATCAAGCAGCTGAGCAGGCAGGAATTACGCAGCACAGCTGGCAATTGTCAAGCAGATGACAGGCAGGAATCGTGCAGCTCAGCTGGCAATTGTCAAGCAGATGAGCAGACAGTAATCACGCAGCTCAGCAGGCCCAGATCACGTGACTGAGCATGCACTGATCACGTGGCTGATCATACACTGATCACGTGATGATCATGCACTGATCACTTGGATATCATGCACTGATCACGTGGCTGATCATACACTGTTCACGTGTCTGACCATGCACTGATCACGTGGCTGATCATACACTGCTCACGTAACTGATCATGCACTGATCACGTGGCTATCATGCACTGATCACGTGGCTGAACATGCACTGTTCACGTGGCTGATCACACACCTGTCACGTGACAAATCATGCACTGATCACGTGGCACTCATGCACTGATCACGTGGCTGATCATACTCTGCTCACGTAACTCATGCACACATCACGTGGCTATCATGCACTGCTCACGTGGCTCGTCATGGAATGATCACGTAGCAACCATATACTGGTCACGTGACTGATCATGCACAGATCACGTAAATGATCATGCACTGGTCACGTGACTGATCATGTACTGATCACGTGACTGATCATGCACTGATCACGTGGCTATCATGCTCTGCTCACGTGGCTGATCATGCAATGATCACGTAGCAACCATGTACTGGTCACGTGACTGATCATGCACTGATCACGTAATTGATCCTGCACTGATCACGTGGCTCATCATGCACTGATCACGTGGCTGATCACACATGTATCACGTGACTGATCATGCACTGATCACGTGGCTATCATGCACTGATCACGTGGCTATCATGCACTGATCACGTAGCTATCATGCACTGATCACGTGGCTGATCATGCACTGATCACGTAGCTATCATGCACTGATCACGTGACTGATCATGCACTGATCACGTAATTGATCATGCACTGATCACGTGGCTGATCATGCACTGATCACGTGGCTGATCACACTGATCACGTGACTGATCATGCACTGATCACGTGACTGATCATGCACTGATCACGTGGCTATCATGCACTGATCACGTGGCTATCATGCACTGATCACGTGGCTGATCATGCACGATCACGTGACTGATCATGCACTGATCACGTGGCTATCATGCACTGATCACGTGGCTATCATGCACTGATCACGTGGCTGATCATGCACTGATCACGGAGCTGCCATGCACTGATCACGTGACTGATCATGCACTGATCACGTAACTGATCATGCACTGATCACGTGACTGATCATGCACTGATCACGTGACTGATCATGCACTGATCACGTGACTGATCATGCACTGATCACGTGGCTATCATGCACTGATCACGTGGCTGATCATGCACTGATCACGCAGCTACCATGTACTGTCACATGACTGATCATGCACTGATCACATAATTGATCATGCACTGATCACGTGGCTTATCATGCACTGATCATGTGACTGATCATGTGCTGATCATGTTTGGTGTCATACACTGATCATGTGCCTCTGGAGGCAATGAACATAGAGCTGAGTAGGCAGGAATCAGTCAGCAGGCTATAATCATGTAACTCACCTCTGAGAAATCATGCTGCTCAGCTGGCAATAATCAAGTAGATGAGCAGGCAGGAATTACGCAGCACAGGTGGCAATTGTCAAGCAGATGACAGGCAGGAATCGTGCAGCTCAGCTGGCAATTGTCAAGCAGATGAGCAGACAGTAATCACGCAGCTCAGCAGGCCCTGATCACGTGACTGAGCATGCACTGTTCACGTGGCTGATCACACACTGATCACGTGACTGATCATGCACTGATCACGTGACTGATCATGCACTGATCACGTGGCTATCATGCACTGATCACGTGGCTGATCATGCACTGATCACGTGGCTGATCATGCACTGATCACGTGGCTGATCATGCACTGATCACGTGACTGATCATGCACTGATCACGTGGCTGATCATGCACTGATCACGTGGCTATCATGCACTGATCACGTGGCTGATCATGCACTGATCACGTGCTATCATGCACTGATCACGTGACTGATCATGCACTGATCACGTGACTGATCATGCACTGATCACGTGACTGATCATGCACTGATCACGTGGCTATCATGCACTGCTCACGTGGCTGATCATGCATGATCACGCAGCTACCATGTACTGGTCACATGACTGATCATGCACTGATCACGTGACTGATCATGCACTGATCACGTGGCTATCATGCACTACTCACGTGGCTGATCATGCAATGATCATGTAGCTACCATGTACAGGTCACGTGAATGATCATACACCCATCAGGTGACTGATCATGCACTGATCACGTGGCTATCATGCACTGATCACTAGACTGATCATGCACTGATCACGTCTATATCATGCACTGATCACATGACTGCCCATGCACTGATCACGTGGATGATCATACACTAATCATGTGACAGATCATGCACTGATCACGTGGCTGATCATGCACTGATACCGTGACTGAGCATGGACTGATCACATGACTATCATGTAGTGATCACGTGACTTAATGGCGCTGATCATGTGACTGATCATGCGCTGATCATGTTTGCTATCATACACTGATCATGTGCCTCTGGAGGCAATAAACAAAGAGCTGAGTAGGCACGAATCAAACAGTCAGCAGGCAATAATCATGGAACTCAGGTGTGAGGAATCATGCTGCTCAGCTGGCAATAATCAAGCAGCTGAGCAGGCAGGAATTACGCAGCACAGCTGGCAATTGTCAAGCAGATGACAGGCAGGAATCGTGCAGCTCAGCTGCAATTGTCAAGCAGATGACAGGCAGGAATCATGCAGCTCAGCTGGAAATTGTCACGCAGATGAGCAGACAGTAATCACGCAGCTCATCATGCACTGATCACGTGACTGATCATGCACTGATCACGTGGCTGATCATGCACTGATCACGTGATGATCATGCACTGATCACGTGGCTATCATGCACTGATCACGTGGCTGATCATGCACTGATCACGTGTCTGATCATGCACTGATCACGTGGCTGATCATGCACTGATCACGTAACTGATCATGCACTGATCACGTGGCTATCATGCACTGATCACGTGGCTGATCATGCACTGATCACGTAGCAACCATGTACTGGTCACGTGACTGATCATGCACTGATCACGTAATTGATCATGCACTGATCACGTGGCTGATCATGCACTGATCACGTGGCTGATCACACATGATCACGTGACTGATCATGCACTGATCACGTGGCTATCATGCACTGATCACGTGGCTATCATGCACTGATCACGTGGCTGATCATGCACTGATCACGTGCCTGATCATGCACTGATCACGTGGCTGATCATGCACTGATCACGTGACTGATCATGCACTGATCACGTGACTGATCATGCACTGATCACGTGGCTATCATGCACTGCTCACGTGGCTTATCATGCCATGATCACGCAGCTACCATGTACTGGTCACATGACTGATCATGCACTGATCACGTGACTGATCATGCACTGATCACGTGGCTGATCATGCACTGATCACGTGGCTGATCATGCACTGATCACGGGACTGATCATGCACTGATCACGTCTATATCATGCACTGATCACATGACTGCCCATGCACTGATCACGTGGATGATCATACACTAATCATGTGACAGATCATGCACTGATCACGTGGCTGATCATGCACTGATACCGTGACTGAGCATGGACTGATCACATGACTATCATGTAGTGATCACGTGACTTAATGGCGCTGATCATGTGACTGATCATGCACTGATCATGTTTGCTATCATACACTGATCATGTGCCTCTGGAGGCAATAAACAAAGAGCTGAGTAGGCACGAATCAAACAGTCAGCAGGCAATAATCATGGAACACAGGTGTGAGGAATAGTGCTGCTCAGCTGGCAATAATCAAGCAGCTGAGCAGGCAGGAATTACGCAGCACAGCTGGCAATTGTCAAGCAGATGACAGGCAGGAATCGTGCAGCTCAGCTGGCAATTGTCAAGCAGATGAGCAGACAGTAATCACGCAGCTCAGCAGGCCCAGATCACGGGACTGAGCATGCACTGTTCACGTGGCTGGTCATACACTGATCACGTGATGATCACGCACTGATCACTTGGATATCATGCACTGATCACGTGGCTGATCATACACTGTTCACGTGTCTGACCATGCACTGATCACGTGGCTGATCATACACTGCTCACGTAACTGATCATGCACTGATCACGTGGCTATCATGCACTGATCACGTGGCTGAACATGCACTGTTCACGTGGCTGATCACACACTGTCACGTGACATATCATGCACTGATCACGTGGCACCCATGCACTGATCACGTGGCTGATCATACTCTGCTCACGTAACTCATGCACACATCACGTGGCTATCATGCACTGCACACGTGGCTCGTCATGGAATGATCACGTAGCAACCGTATACTGGTAACGTGACTGATCATGCAAAGATCACGTAAATGATCATGCACTGTTCACGTGACTCATCATGTACTGATCACGTGACTGATCATGCACTGACCACGTGGCTATCATGCTCTGCTCACGTGGCTGATCATGCAATGATCACGTAGCAACCATGTACTGGTCACGTGACTGATCATGCACTGATCACGTGACTGATCATGCAGTGATCACGTGGATATCATGAACTACTCACGTGGCTGATCATGCAATGATCATGTAGCTACTATGTACAGGTCACGTGAATGATCATACACCCATCAGGTGACTGATCATGCACTGATCACGTGGCTATCATGCACTGATCACGAGACTGATCATGCACTGTTCACGTCTATATCATGCACTGATCACATGACTGCCCGTGCACTGATCACGTGGATGATCATACACTAATCTTGTGACAGATCATGCACTGATCACGTGGCTGATCATGCACTGATACCGTGAGTGAGCATGGACTGATCACATGACTATCATGTAGTGATCACGTGACTTAATGGCGCTGATCATGTGACTGATCATGCGCTGATCATGTTTGCTATCATACACTGATCATGTGCCTCTGGAGGCAATAAACAAAGAGCTGAGTAGGCACGAATCAAACAGTCAGCAGGCAATAATCATGGAACTCAGGTGTGAGGAATCATGCTGCTCAGCTGGCAATAATCAAGCAGCTGAGCAGGCAGGAATTACGCAGCACAGCTGGCAATTGTCAAGCAGATGACAGGCAGGAATCGTGCAGCTCAGCTGGCAATTGTCAAGCAGATGAGCAGACAGTAATCACGCAGCTCAGCAGGCCCTGATCACGGGACTGAGCATGCACTGTTCACGTGGCTGATCATACACTGATCACGTGATGATCATGCACTGATCACTTGGATATCATGCACTGATCACGTGGCTGATCATACACTGTTCACGTGTCTGACCATGCACTGATCACGTGGCTGATCATAAACTGCTCACGTAACTGATCATGCACTGATCACGTGGCTATCATGCTCTGCTCACGTGGCTGATCATGCACCCATCACGTAGCAACCATGTACTGGTCACGTGACTCATCATGCACTGATCACGTAATTGATCCTGCACTGATCACGTGGCTCATCACGCACTGATCACGTGGCTGATCACACATGTATCACGTGACTGACCATGCACTGATCACGTGGCTATCATGCACTGATCACGTGGCTATCATGCACTGAAAACTTGGCTGGACATACACTGATCACGTGCCTGGTCATGCACTGATCACGTGGCTGATCATGCACTGATCACGTTACTGATCATGCACTGATCTCGTGACTGATCATGCACTGATCACGTGGCTATCATGCACTGCTCACGCGGCTGATCATGCGATGATCACGCAGCTACCATGTACTGGTCACATGACTGATCATGCACTGATCACGTGACTGATCATGCAGTGATCACGTGGCTGATCATGAACTACTCACGTGGCTGATCATGCAATGATCACGGGACTGATCATGCACTGTTCAAGTCTATATCATGCACAGATAACATGACTGCCCATGCACTGATCACGTGGATGATCATACACTAATTTTGTGACAGATCATGCACTGATCACGTGGCTGATCATGCACTGATACCGTGACTGAGCATGGACTGATCACATGACTATCATGTAGTGATCACGTGACTTAATGGCGCTGATCATGTGACTGATTATGCCCTGATCATGTTTGCTATCATACAGTGATCATGTGCCTCTGGAAGCAATAAACAAAGAGCTGAGTGGGCACGAATCAAAGAGTCAGCAGGCAATAATCATGGAACACAGGTGTGAGGAATCGTGCTGCTCAGCTGGCAATAATCAAGCAGCTGAGCAGGCAGGAATTACGCAGCACAGCTGGCAATTGTCAAGCAGATGACAGGCAGGAATCGTGCAGCTCAGCTGGCAATTGTCAAGCAGATCAGCAGACAGTAATCACGCAGCTCAGCAGGCCCAGATCACGTGACTGAGCAAGCACTGTTCACGTGGCTGATCATACACTGATCACGTGATGATCATGCACTGATCACTTGGATATCATGCACTGATCACGTGGCTGATCATACACTGTTCACGTGTCTGACCATGCACTGATCACGTGGCTGATCATACACTGCTCACGTAACTGATCATGCACTGATCACGTGGCTATCATGCACTGATCACGTGGCTGAACATGCACTGTTCAAGTGGCTGATCACACACCTGTCACGTGACATATCATGCACTGATCAAGTGGCACTCATGCACTGATCACGTGGCTGATCATACTCTGCTCACGTAACTCATGCACACATCACGTGGCTATCATGCACTGCTCACGTGGCTCGTCATGGAATGATCACGTAGCAACCATATACTGGTAACGTGACTGATCATGCAAAGATCACGTAAATGATCATGCACTGTTCACGTGACTGATCATGTACTGATCACGTGACTGATCATGCACTGACCACGTGGCTATCATGCTCTGCTCACGTGGCTGATCATGCAACGATCACGTAGCAACCATGTACTGGTCACGTGACTGATCATGCACTGATCACGTAATTGATCCTGCACTGATCACGTGGCTTATCATGCACTGATCACGTGGCTGATCACACATGTATCACGTGACTGATCATGCACTGATCACGTGGCTCTCATGCACTGATCACGTGGCTGTCATGCACTGATCACGTGGCTGAACATGCACTGATCATGTGGCTGATCACACATGTATCACGTGACATATCATGCACTGATCACGTGACATCATGCACTGATCACGTGGCTGATCATACTCTGCTCACGTAACTCATGCACACATCACGTGGCTATCATGCTCTGCTCACGTGGCTCTTCATGCAATGATCACGTAGCAACCATGTACTGGTCACGTGACTGATCATGCACTGATCACGTAATGAATCCTGCACTGATCAAGTGGCTCATCATGCACTGATCACGTGATGATCATGCACTGATCATGTGGATATCATGCACTGATCACGTGGCTGATCATACACTGTTCACATGTTTGACCATGCACTGATCACGTCGCTGATCATACACTGCTCAGGTAACTGATCATGCACTGATCACGTGGCAATCATGCACTGATCACTTGGCTGAACATGCACTGTTCACGTGGCTGATCACACACTGTCACGTGACATATCATGCACTGATCACGTGGCACTCATGCACTGATCACGTGGCTGATCATACTCTGCTCACGTAACTCATGCACACATCACGTGGCTATCATGCGCTGCTCACGTGGCTCGTCATGGAATGATCACGTAGCTACCATATACTGGTCATGTGACTGATGATGCACAGATCACGTCAATGATCATGCACTGTTCAAGAGACTGATCATGTACTGATCACGTGACTGATCATGCACTGATCACGTGGCTATCATGCTCTGATCACGTGGCTGATCATGCAAGGATCACGTAGCAACCATGTACTTGTCACGTGACTGATCATGCACTGATCACGTAATTGATCCTGCACTGATCACGTGGCTCATAATGCGCTGATCACCTGGCTGATCACACATGTATCACGTGACTGATCATGCACTGATCACGTGGCTCTCATGCACTGATCATGTGGCTGATCATGCACTGATCACGTAGCTATCATGAACTGATCACGTGGCTGATCACGCAATGATCACGTAGCTACCATGTACTGGTCATGTGACTGATCATGCACTGATCACGTAATTGATCCTGCACTGATCACATGGCTCATCACGCACTGATCCGGTGGCTGATCACACTCGTATCACGTGACTGATCATGTACAGATCACGTAAATAATCATGAAGTGATCACGTGGCTATCCTGCACTGATCACGTGGATAACATGCCCTGATCACGTGGCTGATCACACACGTATCACGTGACTAATCATGCACTGATCACGTGGCTATCATGCACTGATCACGTGGCTATCATGCACTGATCACGTGGCTGATCATGCAATGATCACGGAGCTGCCATGCACTGGTCACGTGACTGATCATGCACTGATCAGGTAATTGATCATGCACTGATCATGTGACTGATCATGCACAGATCACGTAACTGATCATGCAGAGATCACGTGACTGATCATGCACTGATCACGTAGCTATCATGCACTGCTCACGTGGCTGATCATGCAATGATCACGCAGCTACCATGTACTTGTCACATGACTGATCATGCACTGATCACATAATTGATCATGCACTGATCACCTGGCTTATCATTCATTGATCATGTGACTGATCATGTGCTGATCATGTTTGGTGTCACACACTGATCATGTGCCTATGGAGGCAATGAACATAGAGCTGAGTAGGCAGGAATCAGTCAGCAGGCTATAATCATGTAATTCACCTCTGAGAAATCATGCTGCTGAGCTGGCAATAATCAAGTAGATGAGCAGGCAGGAATTACGCAGCACAGGTGGCAATTGTCAAGCAGCTGACAGGCAGGAATCATGCAGCTCAGCTGGCAATTGTCAAGCAGATGAGCAGACAGTAATCACACAGCTCAGCAGGCCCTGATCACGTGACTGAGCATGCACTGATCACGTGGCTGATCACACACCTATCACATGACTGATCATGCACTGATCATGTGAATGATCATGCACTGATCACGTGGCTATCATGCACTGATCACTTGGCTGACATACACTGATCACGTGCCTGGTCATGCACTGATCACGTGGCTGATCATGCACTGATCACGTGACTGATCATGCACTGATCTCGTGTCTGATCATGCACTGATCACGTGGCTATCATGCACTGCTCACGTGGTTGATCATGCCATGATCACGCCATGATCACGCAGCTACCATGTACTCGTCACATGACTGATCATGCACTGATCACGTGACTGATCATGCACTGATCACGTGGCTATCATGAACTACTCACGTGGCTGATCATGCAATGATCATGTAGCTACCATGTACAGGTCACGTGAATGATCATACACCCATCACGTGACTGATCATGCACTGATCACGTGGCTATCATGCACTGATCACGAGACTGATCATGCACTGTTCACGTCTATATCATGCACTGATCACATGACTGCCCGTGCACTGATCACGTGGATGATCATACACTAATCTTGTGACAGATCATGCACTGATCACGTGGCTGATCATGCACTGATACCGTGAGTGAGCATGGACTGATCACATGACTATCATGTAGTGATCACGTGACTTAATGGCGCTGATCATGTGACTGATCATGCGCTGATCATGTTTGCTATCATACACTGATCATGTGCCTCTGGAGGCAATAAACAAAGAGCTGAGTAGGCACGAATCAAACAGTCAGCAGGCAATAATCATGGAACTCAGGTGTGAGGAATCATGCTGCTCAGCTGGCAATAATCAAGCAGCTGAGCAGGCAGGAATTACGCAGCACAGCTGGCAATTGTCAAGCAGATGACAGGCAGGAATCGTGCAGCTCAGCTGGCAATTGTCAAGCAGATGAGCAGACAGTAATCACGCAGCTCAGCAGGCCCTGATCACGGGACTGAGCATGCACTGTTCACGTGGCTGATCATACACTGATCACGTGATGATCATGCACTGATCACTTGGATATCATGCACTGATCACGTGGCTGATCATACACTGTTCACGTGTCTGACCATGCACTGATCACGTGGCTGATCATAAACTGCTCACGTAACTGATCATGCACTGATCACGTGGCTATCATGCACTGCTCACGTGGCTGATCATGCAACGATCACGTAGCAACCATGTACTGGTCACGTGACTCATCATGCACTGATCACGTAATTGATCCTGCACTGATCACGTGGCTCATCACGCACTGATCACGTGGCTGATCACACATGTATCACGTGACTGACCATGCACTGATCACGTGGCTCTCATGCACTGATCACGTGGCTATCATGCACTGAAAACTTGGCTGATCATACACTGATCACGTGCCTGGTCATGCACTGATCACGTGGCTGATCATGCACTGATCACGTTACTGATCATGCACTGATCTCGTGTCTGATCATGCACTGATCACGTGGCTATCATGCAGTGCTCACGTGGCTGATCATGCCATGATCACGCAGCTACCATGTACTGGTCACATGACTGATCATGCACTGATCACGTGACTGATCATGCACTGATCACGTGGCTGGTCATGAACTGATCACGTGGCTGATCATGCAATGATCACGGGACTGATCATGCACTGTTCAAGTCTATATCATGCACAGATAACATGACTGCCCGTGCACTGATCACGTGGATGATCATACACTAATTTTGTGACAGATCATGCACTGATCACGTGGCTGATCATGCACTGATACCGTGACTGAGCATGGACTGATCACATGACTATCATGTAGTGATCACGTGACTTAATGGCGCTGATCATGTGACTGATTATGCACTGATCATGTTTGCTATCATACAGTGATCATGTGCCTCTGGAAGCAATAAACAAAGAGCTGAGTGGGCACGAATCAAAGAGTCAGCAGGCAATAATCATGGAACACAGGTGTGAGGAATCATGCTGCTCAGCTGGCAATAATCAAGCAGCTGAGCAGGCAGGAATTACGCAGCACAGCTGGCAATTGTCAAGCAGATGACAGGCAGGAATCGTGCAGCTCAGCTGGCAATTGTCAAGCAGATGAGCAGACAGTAATCACGCAGCTCAGCAGGCCCAGATCACGTGACTGAGCAAGCACTGTTCACGTGGCTGATCATACACTGATCACGTGATGATCATGCACTGATCACTTGGATATCATGCACTGATCACGTGGCTGATCATACACTGTTCACGTGTCTGACCATGCACTGATCACGTGGCTGATCATACACTGCCTACGTAACTGATCATGCACTGATCACGTGGCTATCATGCACTGATCACGTGGCTGAACATGCACTGTTCACGTGGCTGATCACACACCTGTCACGTGACATATCATGCACTGATCAAGTGGCACTCATGCACTGATCACGTGGCTGATCATACTCTGCTCACGTAACTCATGCACACATCACGTGGCTATCATGCACTGCTCACGTGGCTCGTCATGGAATGATCACGTAGCAACCATATACTGGTAACGTGACTGATCATGCAAAGATCACCTAAATGATCATGCACTGTTCACGTGACTGATCATGTACTGATCACGTGACTGATCATGCACTGACCACGTGGCTATCATGCTCTGCTCACGTGGCTGATCATGCAACGATCACGTAGCAACAATGTACTGGTCACGTGACTGATCATGCACTGATCACGTAATTGATCCGGCACTGATCACGTGGCTCATCATGCACTGATCACGTGGCTGATCACACATGTATCACGTGACATATCATGCACTGATCACATGGCACTCATGCACTGATCACGGGGCTGTCATGCACTGATCACGTGGTTGAACATGCACTGTTCACGTGGCTGATCACACACCTGTCACGTGACATATCATGCACTGATCACGTGACACTCATGCACTGATCACGTGGCTGATCATGCACTGCTCACGTAACTCATGCACACATCACGTGGCTATCATGCTCTGCTCACGTGGCTGATCATGCAAGGATCACGTAGCAACCATGTACTGGTCACGTGACTGATCATGCACTGATCACGTAATGATCCTGCACTGATCAAGTGGCTCATCATGCACTGATCACGTGATGATCATGCACTGATCATGTGGATATCATGCACTGATCACGTGGCTGATCATACACTGTTCACGTGTTTGACCATGCACTGATCACGTCGCTGATCATACACTGCTCAGGTAACTGATCATGCACTGATCACGTGGCAATCATGCACTGATCACTTGGCTGAACATGCACTGTTCACGTGGCTGATCACACACCTGTCACGTGACATATCATGCACTGATCACGTGGCACTCATGCACTGATCACGTGGCTGATCATACTCTGCTCACGTAACTCATGCACACATCACGTGTCTATCATGCGCTGCTCACGTGGCTGTCATGGAATGATCACGTAGCTACCATATACTGGTCATGTGACTGATGATGCACAGATCACGCCAATGATCATGCACTGTTCAAGAGACTGATCATGTACTGATCACGTGACTGATCATGCACTGATCACGTGGCTATCATGCTCTGCTCATGTGGCTGATCATGCAAGGATCACGTAGCAACCATGTACTTGTCACGTGACTGATCATGCACTGATCACGTAATTGATCCTGCACTGATCACGTGGCTCATAATGCGCTGATCACCTGGCTGATCACACATGTATCACGTGACTGATCATGCACTGATCACGTGGCTATCATGCACTGATCATGTGGCTGATCATGCACTGATCACGTAGCTATCATGAACTGATCACGTGGCTGATCACGCAATGATCACGTAGTTACCATGTACTGGTCATGTGACTGATCATGCACTGATCACGTAATTGATCCTGCACTGATCACATGGCTCATCACGCACTGATCCGGTGGCTGATCACACAGATCACGTGACTGATCATGTACAGATCACGTGACTAATCATGAAGTGATCACGTGGCTATCCTGCACTGATCACGTGGATAACATGCCCTGATCACGTGGCTGATCACACACGTATCACGTGACTAATCATGCACTGATCACGTGGCTATCATGCACTGATCACGTGGCTATCATGCACTGATCACGTGGCTGATCATGCAATGATCACGGAGCTGCCATGCACTGGTCACGTGACTGATCATGCACTGATCAGGTAATTGATCATGCACTGATCATGTGACTGATCATGCACAGATCACATAACTGATCATGCAGAGATCACGTGACTGATCATGCACTGATCACGTAGCTATCATGCACTGCTCACGTGGCTGATCATGCAATGATCACGCAGCTACTATGTACTTGTCACATGACTGATCATGCACTGATCACATAATTGATCATGCACTGATCACCTGGCTTATCATTCATTGATCATGTGACTGATCATGTGCTGATCATGTTTGGTGTCACACACTGATCATGTGCCTATGGAGGCAATGAACATAGAGCTGAGTAGGCAGGAATCAGTCAGCAGGCTATAATCATGTAATTCACCTCTGAGAAATCATGCTGCTGAGCTGGCAATAATCAAGTAGATGAGCAGGCAGGAATTACGCAGCACAGGTGGCAATTGTCAAGCAGCTGACAGGCAGGAATCGTGCAGCTCAGCTGGCAATTGTCAAGCAGATGAGCAGACAGTAATCACACAGCTCAGCAGGCCCTGATCACGTGACTGAGCATGCACTGTTCACGTGGCTGATCACACACCTATCACATGACTGATCATGCACTGATCATGTGAATGATCATGCACTGATCACGTGGCTATCATGCACTGATCACTTGGCTTGACATACACTGATCACGTGCCTGGTCATGCACTGATCACGTGGCTGATCATGCACTGATCACGTGACTGATCATGCACTGATCTCGTGTCTGATCATGCACTGATCACGTGGCTATCATGCACTGCTCACGTGGCTGATCATGCCATGATCACGCCATGATCACGCAGCTACCATGTACTGGTCACATGACTGATCATGCACTGATCACGTGACTGATCATGCAGTGATCACGTGGCTATCATGAACTACTCACGTGGCTGATCATGCAATGATCATGTAGCTACCATGTACAGGTCACGTGAATGATCATACACCCATCAGGTGACTGATCATGCACTGATCACGTGGCTATCATGCACTGATCACGAGACTGATCATGCACTGTTCACGCCTATATCATGCACTGATCACATGACTGCCCGTGCACTGATCACGTGGATGATCATACACTAATCTTGTGACAGATCATGCACTGATCACGTGGCTGATCATGCACTGATACCGTGAGTGAGCATGGACTGATCACATGACTATCATGTAGTGATCACGTGACTTAATGGCGCTGATCATGTGACTGATCATGCGCTGATCATGTTTGCTATCATACACTGATCATGTGCCTCTGGAGGCAATAAACAAAGAGCTGAGTAGGCACGAATCAAACAGTCAGCAGGCAATAATCATGGAACTCAGGTGTGAGGAATCATGCTGCTCAGCTGGCAATAATCAAGCAGCTGAGCAGGCAGGAATTACGCAGCACAGCTGGCAATTGTCAAGCAGATGACAGGCAGGAATCGTGCAGCTCAGCTGGCAATTGTCAAGCAGATGAGCAGACAGTAATCACGCAGCTCAGCAGGCCCAGATCACGTGACTGAGCATGCACTGTTCACGTGGCTGATCATACACTGATCACGTGATGATCATGCACTGATCACTTGGATATCATGCACTGATCACGTGGCTGATCATACACTGCTCACGTAACTGATCATGCACTGATCACGTGGCTATCATGCACTGATCACGTGGCTGAACATGCACTGTTCACGTGGCTGATCACACACCTGTCACGTGACATATCATGCACTGATCACGTGGCACTCATGCACTGATCACGTGGCTGATCATACTCTGCTCACGTAACTCATGCACACATCACGTGGCTATCATGCGCTGCTCACGTGGCTCGTCATGGAATGATCACGTAGCTACCATATACTGGTCATGTGACTGATGATGCACAGATCACGTCAATGATCATGCACTGTTCAAGAGACTGATCATGTACTGATCACGTGACTGATCATGCACTGATCACGTGGCTATCATGCTCTGCTCATGTGGCTGATCATGCAAGGATCACGTAGCAACCATGTACTTGTCACGTGACTGATCATGCACTGATCACGTAATTGATCCTGCACTGATCACGTGGCTCATAATGCGCTGATCACGTGGCTGATCACACATGTATCACGTGACTGATCATGCACTGATCACGTGGCTCTCATGCACTGATCACGTGGCTATCATGCACTGATCACGTAGCTATCATGAACTGATCACGTGGCTGATCACGCAATGATCACGTAGCTACCATGTACTGGTCATGTGACTGATCATGCACTGATCACGTAATTGATCCTGCACTGATCACATGGCTCATCACGCACTGATCCGGTGGCTGATCACACTCGTATCACGTGACTGATCATGTACAGATCACGTAAATAATCATGAAGTGATCACGTGGCTATCCTGCACTGATCACGTGGATATCATGCACTGATAATGTGGTTGATCACACACGTATCACGTGACTAATCATGCACTGATCACGTGGCTGATCATGCACTGATCACGTGGCTATCATGCACTGATCACGTGGCTGATCATGCAATGATCACGCAGCTACCATGTACTTGTCACATGACTGATCATGCACTGATCACATAATTGATCATGCACTGATCACCTGGCTTATCATTCATTGATCATGTGACTGATCATGTGCTGATCATGTTTGGTGTCACACACTGATCATGTGCCTATGGAGGCAATGAACATAGAGCTGAGTAGGCAGGAATCAGTCAGCAGGCTATAATCATGTAATTCACCTCTGAGAAATCATGCTGCTGAGCTGGCAATAATCAAGTAGATGAGCAGGCAGGAATTATGCAGCACAGGTGGCAATTGTCAAGCAGCTGACAGGCAGGAATCATGCAGCTCAGCTGGCAATTGTCAAGCAGATGAGCAGACAGTAATCACACAGCTCAGCAGGCCCTGATCACGTGACTGAGCATGCACTGTTCACGTGGCTGATCAAACACCTATCACATGACTGATCATGCACTGATCATGTGAATGATCATGCACTGATCACGTGGCTATCATGCACTGATCACTTGGCTGGACATACACTGATCACGTGCCTGGTCATGCACTGATCACGTGGCTGATCATGCACTGATCACGTGACTGATCATGCACTGATCTCGTGTCTGATCATGCACTGATCACGTGGCTATCACGCACTGCTCACGTGGCTGATCATGCCATGATCACGCCATGATCACGCAGCTACCATGTACTGGTCACATGACTGATCATGCACTGATCACGTGACTGATCATGCAGTGATCACGTGGCTATCATGAACTACTCACGTGGCTGATCATGCAATGATCATGTAGCTACCATGTACAGGTCACGTGAATGATCATACACCCATCAGGTGACTGATCATGCACTGATCACGTGGCTATCATGCACTGATCACGAGACTGATCATGCACTGTTCACGCCTATATCATGCACTGATCACATGACTGCCCATGCACTGATCACGTGGATGATCATACACTAATCTTGTGACAGATCATGCACTGATCACGTGGCTGATCATGCACTGATACCGTGAGTGAGCATGGACTGATCACATGACTATCATGTAGTGATCACGTGACTTAATGGCGCTGATCATGTGATTGATCATGCGCTGATCATGTTTGCTATCATACACTGATCATGTGCCTCTGGAGGCAATAAACAAAGAGCTGAGTAGGCACGAATCAAACAGTCAGCAGGCAATAATCATGGAACTCAGGTGTGAGGAATCATGCTGCTCAGCTGGCAATAATCAAGCAGCTGAGCAGGCAGGAATTACGCAGCACAGCTGGCAATTGTCAAGCAGATGACAGGCAGGAATCGTGCAGCTCAGCTGGCAATTGTCAAGCAGATGAGCAGACAGTAATCACGCAGCTCAGCAGGCCCAGATCACGGGACTGAGCATGCACTGTTCACGTGGCTGATCATACACTGATCACGTGATGATCATGCACTGATCACTTGGATATCATGCACTAGATCACGTGGCTGATCATACACTGCTCACGTAACTGATCATGCACTGACCACGTGGCTATCATGCACTGATCACGTGGCTGAACATGCACTGTTCACGTGGCTGATCACACACCTGTCACGTGACATATCATGCACTGATCACGTGGCACTCATGCACTGATCACGTGGCTGATCATACTCTGCTCACGTAACTCATGCACACATCACGTGGCTATCATGCGCTGCTCACGTGGCTCGTCATGGAATGATCACGTAGCTACCATATACTGGTCATGTGACTGATGATGCACAGATCACGCCAATGATCATGCACTGTTCAAGAGACTGATCATGTACTGATCACGTGACTGATCATGCACTGATCACGTGGCTATCATGCTCTGCTCATGTGGCTGATCATGCAAGGATCACGTAGCAACCATGTACTTGTCACGTGACTGATCATGCACTGATCACGTAATTGATCCTGCACTGATCACGTGGCTCATAATGCACTGATCACGTGGCTGATCACACATGTATCACGTGACTGATCATGCACTGATCACGTGGCTCTCATGCACTGATCATGTGGCTATCATGCACTGATCACGTAGCTATCATGAACTGATCACGTGGCTGATCACGCAATGATCACGTAGCTACCATGTACTGGTCATGTGACTGATCATGCACTGATCACGTGATTGATCCTGCACTGATCACATGGCTCATCACGCACTGATCCGGTGGCTGATCACACTTGTATCACGTGACTGATCATGTACAGATCACGTAAATAATCATGCAGTGATCACGTGGCTATCCTGCAATGATCACGTGGATAACATGCACTGATAATGTGGCTGATCACACACGTATCACGTGACTAATCATGCACTGATCACGTGGCTTATCATGCACTGATCACGTGGCTATCATGCACTGATCACGTGGCTGATCATGCAATGATCACGCAGCTACCATGTACTTGTCACATGACTGATCATGCACTGATCACATAATTGATCATGCACTGATCACCTGGCTTATCATTCATTGATCATGTGACTGATCATGTGCTGATCATGTTTGGTGTCACACACTGATCATGTGCCTATGGAGGCAATGAACATAGAGCTGAGTAGGCAGGAATCAGTCAGCAGGCTATAATCATGTAATTCACCTCTGAGAAATCATGCTGCTGAGCTGGCAATAATCAAGTAGATGAGCAGGCAGGAATTACGCAGCACAGGTGGCAATTGTCAAGCAGCTGACAGGCAGGAATCATGCAGCTCAGCTGGCAATTGTCAAGCATATGAGCAGACAGTAATCACACAGCTCAGCAGGCCCTGATCACGTGACTGAGCATGCACTGTTCACGTGGCTGATCACACACCTATCACATGACTGATCATGCACTGATCATGTGAATGATCATGCACTGATCACGTGGCTATCATGCACTGATCACTTGGCTGGACATACACTGATCACGTGCCTGGTCATGCACTGATCACGTGGTTGATCATGCACTGATCACGTGACTGATCATGCACTGATCTCGTGTCTGATCATGCACTGATCACGTGGCTATCACGCACTGCTCACGTGGCTGATCATGCCATGATCACGCCATGATCACGCAGCTACCATGTACTGGTCACATGACTGATCATGCACTGATCACGTGACTGATCATGCAGTGATCACGTGGCTATCATGAACTACTCACGTGGCTGATCATGCAATGATCATGTAGCTACCATGTACAGGTCACGTGAATGATCATACACCCATCAGGTGACTGATCATGCACTGATCATGTGGCTATCATGCACTGATCACGAGACTGATCATGCACTGTTCACGTCTATATCATGCACTGATCACATGACTGCCCGTGCACTGATCACGTGGATGATCATACACAAATCTTGTGACAGATCATGCACTGATCACGTGGCTGATCATGCACTGATACCGTGAGTGAGCATGGACTGATCACATGACTATCATGTAGTGATCACGTGACTTAATGGCGCTGATCATGTGACTGATCATGCGCTGATCATGCTTGCTATCATACACTGATCATGTGCCTCTGGAGGCAATAAACAAAGAGCTGAGTAGGCACGAATCAAACAGTCAGCAGGCAATAATCATGGAACTCAGGTGTGAGGAATCATGCTGCTCAGCTGGCAATAATCAAGCAGCTGAGCAGGCAGGAATTACGCAGCACAGCTGGCAATTGTCAAGCAGATGACAGGCAGGAATCGTGCAGCTCAGCTGGCAATTGTCAAGCAGATGAGCACACAGTAATCACGCAGCTCAGCAGGCCCAGATCACGGGACTGAGCATGCACTGTTCACGTGGCTGATCATACACTGATCACGTGATGATCATGCACTGATCACGTGGCTGATCATGCACTGATCACGTGACTGATCATACACTGCTCACGTAACTGATCATGCACTGATCACGTGGCTATCATGCACTGATCACGGGGCTGAACATGCACTGTTCACGTGGCTGATCACACACCTGTCACGTGACATATCATGCACTGATCACGTGGCACTCATGCACTGATCACGTGGCTGATCATACTCTGCTCACTTAACTCATGCACACATCACGTGGCTATCATGCACTGCCCACGTGGCTCATCATGGAATGATCACGTAGCAACCATATACTGGTAACGTGACTGATCATGCAAAGATCACGTAAATGATCATGCACTGTTCACGTGACTGATCATGTACTGATCACGTGATTGATCATGCACTGACCACGTGGCTATCATGCTCTGCTCACGTGGCTGATCATGCAACGATCACGTAGCAACCATGTACTGGTAACGTGACTGATCATGCAAAGATCATGTAAATGATCATGCATTGTTCACGTGACTGATCATGCACTGATCACGTAGCTGATCCTGCACTGATCACGTGGCTGATCATGCACTGATCACGTGGCTGATCACACATGTATCACGGGACTGACCATGCACTGATCACGTGGCTCTCATGCACTGATCACGTGGCTATCATGCACTGAAAACTTGGCTGGACATACACTGATCACGTGCCTGGTCATGCACTGATCACGTGGCTGATCATGCACTGATCACGCTACTGATCATGCACTGATCTCGTGTCTGATCATGCACTGATCACGTGGCTATCATGCACTGCTCACGTGGTTGATCATGCCATGATCACGCAGCTACCATGTACTGGTCACATGACTGATCATGCACTGATCACGTGACTGATCATGCAGTGATCACGTGGCTGATCATGAACTACTCACGTGGTTGATCATGCAATGATCACGGGACTGATCATGCACTGTTCAAGTCTATATCATGCACAGATAACATGACTGCCCATGCACTGATCACGTGGATGATCATACACTAATTTTGTGACAGATCATGCACTGATCACGTGGCTGATCATGCACTGATACCGTGACTGAGCATGGACTGATCACATGACTATCATGTAGTGATCACGTGACTTAATGGCGCTGATCATGTGACTGATTATGCCCTGATATTGTTTGCTATCATACAGTGATCATGTGCCTCTGGAAGCAATAAACAAAGAGCTGAGTGGGCACGAATCAAACAGTCAGCAGGCAATAATCATGGAACACAGGTGTGAGGAATCGTGCTGCTCAGCTGGCAATAATCAAGCAGCTGAGCAGGCAGGAATTACGCAGCACAGCTGGCAATTGTCAAGCAGATGACAGGCAGGAATCGTGCAGCTCAGCTGGCAATTGTCAAGCAGATGAGCAGACAGTAATCACGCAGCTCAGCAGGCCCAGATCACGTGACTGAGCAAGCACTGTTCACGTGGCTGATCATACACTGATCACGTGATGATCATGCACTGATCACTTGGATATCATGCACTGATCACGTGGCTGATCATACACTGTTCACGTGTCTGACCATGCACTGATCACGTGGCTGATCATACACTGCTCACGTAACTGATCATGCACTGATCACGTGGCTATCATGCACTGATCACGTGGCTGAACATGCACTGTTCACGTGGCTGATCACACACCTGTCACGTGACATATCATGCACTGATCAAGTGGCACTCATGCACTGATCACGTGGCTGATCATACTCTGCTCACGCAACTCATGCACACATCACGTGGCTATCATGCACTGCTCACGTGGCTCGTCATGGAATGATCACGTAGCAACTATATACTGGTAACGTGACTGATCATGCAAAGATCACGTAAATGATCAGGCACTGTTCACATGACTGATCATGTACTGATCACGTGACTGATCATGCACTGACCACGTGGCTATCATGCTCTGCTCACGTGGCTGATCATGCAACGATCACGTAGCAACCATGTACTGGTCACGTGACTGATCATGCACTGATCACGTAATTGATCCTGCACTGATCACGTGGCTCATCATGCACTGATCACGTGGCTGATCACACATGTATCACGTGACTGATCATGCACTGATCCCGTGGCTCTCATGCACTGATCACGTGGCTGTCATGCACTGATCACGTGGCTGAACATGCACTGTTCATGTGGCTGATCACACACCTGTCACGTGACATATCATGCACTGATCACGTGACACTCATGCACTGATCACGTGGCTGATCATACTCTGCTCACGTAACTCATGCACACATCACGTGGCTATCATGCTCTGCTCACGTGGCTGATCATGCAAGGATCACGAAGCAACCATGTACTGGTCACGTGACTGATCATGCACTGATCACGTAATGAATCCTGCACTGATCACGTGGCTCATCATGCACTGATCACGTGATGATCATGCACTGATCATGTGGATATCATGCACTGATCACGTGGCTGATCATACACTGTTCACGTGTTTGACCATGCACTGATCACGTGGCTGATCATACACTGCTCAGGTAACTGATCATGCACTGATCACGTGGCAATCATGCACTGATCACTTGGCTGAACATGCACTGTTCACGTGGCTGATCACACACCTGTCACGTGACATATCATGCACTGATCACGTGGCACTCATGCACTGATCACGTGGCTGATCATACTCTGCTCACGTAACTCATGCACACATCACGTGGCTATCATGCACTGATCACGTGGCTCGTCATGGAATGATCACGTAGCTACCATATACTGGTCATGTGACTGATGATGCACAGATCACGCCAATGATCATGCACTGTTCAAGAGACTGATCATGTACTGATCACGTGACTGATCATGCACTGATCACGTGGCTATCATGCTCTGCTCATGTGGCTGATCATGCACTGATCACGTAGCAACCATGTACTGTCACGTGACTGATCATGCACTGATCACGTAATTGATCCTGCACTGATCACGTGGCTCATAATGCACTGATCACCTGGCTGATCACACATGTATCATGTGACTGATCATGCACTGATCACGTGGCTCTCATGCACTGATCATGTGGCTATCATGCACTGATCACGTAGCTATCATGAACTGATCACGTGGCTGATCACGCAATGATCACGTAGCTACCATGTACTGGTCATGTGACTGATCATGCACTGATCACGTAATTGATCCTGCACTGATCACATGGCTCATCACGCACTGATCCGGTGGCTGATCACACTCGTATCACGTGACTGATCATGTACAGATCACGTAAATAATCATAAAGTGATCACGTGGCTATCCTGCACTGATCACGTGGATAACATGCCCTGATCACGTGGCTGATCACACACGTATCACGTGACTAATCATGCACTGATCACGTGGCTATCATGCACTGATCACGTGGCTATCATGCACTGATCACGTGGCTGATCATGCAATGATCACGGAGCTGCCATGCACTGGTCACGTGACTGATCATGCACTGATCAGGTAATTGATCATGCACTGATCATGTGACTGATCATGCACAGATCACATAACTGATCATGCAGAGATCACGTGACTGATCATGCACTGATCACGTAGCTATCATGCACTGCTCACGTGGCTGATCATGCAATGATCACGCAGCTACTATGTACTTGTCACATGACTGATCATGCACTGATCACATAATTGATCATGCACTGATCACCTGGCTTATCATTCATTGATCATGTGACTGATCATGTGCTGATCATGTTTGGTGTCACACACTGATCATGTGCCTATGGAGGCAATGAACATAGAGCTGAGTAGGCAGGAATCAGTCAGCAGGCTATAATCATGTAATTCACCTCTGAGAAATCATGCTGCTGAGCTGGCAATAATCAAGTAGATGAGCAGGCAGGAATTACGCAGCACAGGTGGCAATTGTCAAGCAGCTGACAGGCAGGAATCGTGCAGCTCAGCTGGCAATTGTCAAGCAGATGAGCAGACAGTAATCACACAGCTCAGCAGGCCCTGATCACGTGACTGAGCATGCACTGTTCACGTGGCTGATCACACACCTATCACATGACTGATCATGCACTGATCATGTGAATGATCATGCACTGATCACGTGGCTATCATGCACTGATCATTTGGCTGGACATACACTGATCACGTGCCTGGTCATGCACTGATCACGTGGCTGATCATGCACTGATCACGTGACTGATCATGCACTGATCTCGTGTCTGATCATGCACTGATCACGTGGCTATCATGCACTGCTCACGTGGTTGATCATGCCATGATCACGCCATGATCACGCAGCTACCATGTACTGGTCACATGACTGATCATGCACTGATCACGTGACTGATCATGCAGTGATCACGTGGCTATCATGAACTACTCACGTGGCTGATCATGCAATGATCATGTAGCTACCATGTACAGGTCACGTGAATGATCATACACCCATCAGGTGACTGATCATGCACTGATCACGTGGCTATCATGCACTGATCACGAGACTGATCATGCACTGTTCACGCCTATATCATGCACTGATCACATGACTGCCCGTGCACTGATCACGTGGATGATCATACACTAATCTTGTGACAGATCATGCACTGATCACGTGGCTGATCATGCACTGATACCGTGAGTGAGCATGGACTGATCACATGACTATCATGTAGTGATCACGTGACTTAATGGCGCTGATCATGTGACTGATCATGCGCTGATCATGTTTGCTATCATACACTGATCATGTGCCTCTGGAGGCAATAAACAAAGAGCTGAGTAGGCATGAATCAAACAGTCAGCAGGCAATAATCATGGAACTCAGGTGTGAGGAATCATGCTGCTCAGCTGGCAATAATCAAGCAGCTGAGCAGGCAGGAATTACGCAGCACAGCTGGCAATTGTCAAGCAGATGACAGGCAGGAATCGTGCAGCTCAGCTGGCAATTGTCAAGCAGATGAGCAGACAGTAATCACGCAGCTCAGCAGGCCCAGATCACGGGACTGAGCATGCACTGTTCACGTGGCTGATCACACACTGTCACGTGACATATCATGCACTGATCACGTGGCATCATGCACTGATCACGTGGCTGATCATACTCTGCTCACTTAACTCATGCACACATCACGTGGCTATCATGCACTGCTCACGTGGCTCATCATGGAATGATCACGTAGCAACCATATACTGGTAACGTGACTGATCATGCAAAGATCACGTAAATGATCATGCACTGTTCACGTGACTGATCATGTACTGATCACGTGATTGATCATGCACTGACCACGTGGCTATCATGCTCTGCTCACGTGGCTGATCATGCAACGATCACGTAGCAACCATGTACTGGTAACGTGACTGATCATGCAAAGATCATGTAAATGATCATGCATTGTTCACGTGACTGATCATGCACTGATAACGTAATTGATCCTGCACTGATCACGTGGCTCATCATGCACTGATCACGTGGCTGATCACACATGTATCACGTGACTGATCATGCACTGATCACGTGGCTGATCATGCACTGATCACGTGACTGATCATGCACTGATCACGTGGATATCATGCACTGATCACGTGGCTGATCATACACTGATCATGTGGCTGATCAGGCAATGATCACGTAGCTACCATGTACTGGTCACGTGACTGATTATGCACTGATCACGTAATTGATCATGCACTGATCATGTGGCTGATCATGCACTGATCACGTGGCTGATCATACACTGATCACATAACTGATCATGCACTGATCACGTGACTGATCATGCACTGATCACGTGGCTATCATGCACTGATCACTTGGCTGATCATGCACTGATCACGTGCCTGGTCATGCACTGATCACGTGGCAGATCATGCAGTGATCACGTGGCTGTCATGAACTACTCACGTGGCTGATCATGCAATGATCACGTAACTACCATGTACAGGTCACGTGAATGATCATACACCCATCAGGTGACTGATCATGCACTGATCACGTGGCTATCATGCACTGATCACGAGACTGATCATGCACTGTTCAGGTCTATATCATGCACTGATCACATGACTGCCCGTGCACTGATCACGTGGATGATCATACACTAATGTTGTGACAGATCATGCACTGATCACGTGGCTGATCATGCACTGATACCGTGACTGAGCATGGACTGATCACATGACTATCATGTAGTGATCACGTGACTTAATGGTGCTGATCATGTGACTGATCGTGCGCTGATCTTGTTTGCTATCATACACTGATCATGTGCCTCTGGAGGCAATAAACAAAGAGCTGATTAGGCACGAATCAAACAGTCAGCAGGCAATAATCATGGAACACAGGTGTGAGGAATCATGCTGCTCAGCTGGCAATAATCAAGCAGCTGAGCAGGCAGGAATTACGCAGCACAGCTGGCAATTGTCAAGCAGATGACAGGCAGGAATCGTGCAGCTCAGCTGGCAATTGTCAAGCAGATGAGCAGACAGTAATCACGCAGCTCAGCAGGCCCAGATCACGGGACTGAGCATGCACTGTTCACGTGGCTGATCATACACTGATCACGTGATGATCATGCACTGATCACTTGGATATCATGCACTGATCACGTGGCTGATCATACACTGTTCACGTGTCTGACCATGCACTGATCACGTGGCTGATCATAAAGTGCTCACGTAACTGATCATGCACTGATCACGTGGCTATCATGCTCTGCTCACGTGGCTGATCATGCAACGATCACGTAGCAACCATGTACTGGTCACGTGACTGATCATGCACTGATCACGTAATTGATCCTGCACTGATCACGTGGCTCATCACGCACTGATCACGTGGCTGATCACACATGTATCACGTGACTGACCATGCACTGATCACGTGGCTCTCACGCACTGTTCACGTGGCTGATCATGCACTGATCACTTGGCTGATCATGCACTGATCACGTGACTGATCATGCACTGATCTCGTGTCTGATCATGCACTGATCACGTGGCTATCATGCACTGCTCACGTGGCTGATCATGCCATGATCACGCAGCTACCATGTACTGGTCACATGACTGATCATGCACTGATCACGTGACTGATCATGCAGTGATCACGTGGCGATCATGAACTACTCACGTAGCTGATCATGCAATGCTCACGAGACTGATCATGCACTGTTCACGTCTATATCATGCACTGATAACATGACTGCCCGTGCACTGATCACGTGGATGATCATACACTAATCTTGTGACAGATCATGACCTGATCACGTGGCTGATCATGCACTGATACCGTGACTGAGCATGGACTGATCACATGACTATCATGTAGTGATCACGTGAGTTAATGGCGCTGATCATGTGACTGATTATGCGCTGATCATGTTTGCTATCATACAGTGATCATGTGCCTCTGGAAGCAATAAACAAAGAGCTGAGTAGGCACGAATCAAAGAGTCAGCAGGCAATAATCATGGAACACAGGTGTGTGGAATCATGCTGCTCAGCTGGCAATAATCAAGCAGCTGAGCAGGCAGGAATTATGCAGCACAGCTGGCAATTGTCAAGCAGATGACAGGCAGGAATCGTGCAGCTCAGCTGGAAATTGTCAAGCAGATGAGCAGACATTAATCACGCAGCTCAGCAGGCCCAGATCACGTGACTGAGCATGCACTGTTCACGTGGCTGGTCATACACTGATCACGTGATGATCATGCACTGATCATGTGGATATCATGCACTGATCACGTGGCTGATCATACACTGTTCACGTGTTTGACCATGCACTGATCACGTGGCTGAACATACACTGCTCACGTAACTGATCATGCACTGATCACGTGGCAATCATGCACTGATCACTTGGCTGAACATGCACTGTTCACGTGGCTGATCACACACCTGTCACGTGACATATCATGCACTGATCACGTGGCACTCATGCACTGATCATGTGGCTGATCATACTCTGCTCACGTAACTCATGCACACATCACGTGGCTATCATGCACTGCTCACGTGGCTCGTCATGGAATGATCACGTAGCTACCATATACTGGTCATGTGACTGATCATGCACAGATCACGCCAATGATCATGCACTGTTCAAGTGACTGATCATGTACTGATCACGTGACTGATCATGCACTGATTATGTGGCTATCATGCTCTGCTCATGTGGCTGATCATGCAAGGATCACGTAGCAACCATGTACTTGTCACGTGACTGATCATGCACTGATCACGTAATTGATCCTGCACTGATCACGTGGCTCATCATGCGCTGATCACGTGGCTGATCACACATGTATCACGTGACTGATCATGCACTGATCACGTGGCTCTCATGCACTGATCATGTGGCTATCATGCACTGATCACGTAGCTATCATGAACTGATCACGTGGCTGATCACGCAATGATCACGTAGCTACTATGTACTGGTCATGTGACTGATCATGCACTGATCACGTAATTGATCCTGCACTGATCACATGGCTCATCACGCACTGATCCGGTGGCTGATCACACTCGTATCACGTGACTGATCATGTACAGATCACGTAAATAATCATGAAGTGATCACGTGGCTATCCTGCACTGATCACGTGGATAACATGCACTGATAATGTGGCTGATCACACACGTATCACGTGATTAATCATGCACTGATCACGTGGCTATCATGCACTGATCACGTGGCTATCATGCACTGATCACGTGGCTGATCATGCAATGATCACGGAGCTGCCATGCACTGGTCACGTGACTGATCATGCACTGATCAGGTAATTGATCATGCACTGATCATGTGTCTGATCATGCACAGATCACGTGACTGATCATGCAGAGATCACGTGACTGATCATGCACTGATCACGTGGCTATCATGCACTGCTCACTTGGCTGATCATGCAATGATCACGCAGCTACCATGTACTTGTCACATGACTGATCATGCACTGATCACATAATTGATCATGCACTGATCACCTGGCTTATTATGCATTGATCATGTGACTGATCATGTGCTGATCATGTTTGGTGTCACACACTGATCATGTGCCTATGGAGGCAATGAACATAGAGCTGAGTAGGCAGGAATCAGTCAGCAGGCTATAATCATGTAATTCACCTCTGAGAAATCATGCTGCTGAGCTGGCAATAATCAAGTAGATGAGCAGGCAGGAATTACGCAGCACAGGTGGCAATTGTCAAGCAGCTGACAGGCAGGAATCGTGCAGCTCAGCTGGCAATTGTCAAGCAGATGAGCAGACAGTAATCACGCAGCTCAGCAGGCCCTGATCACGTGACTGAGCATGCACTGTTCACGTGGCTGATCACACACCTATCACATGACAGATCATGCACTGATCATGTGACTGATCATGCACTGATCACGTGGTGATCATGCACTGATCACGTGGCTGATCATGCAATGATCACGTGACTGATCATGCACTGATCACGTGGCTGATCATGCACTGATCACGTGACTGATCATGCACTGATCTCGTGTCTGATCATGTACTGATCACGTGGCTATCATGCACTGATCACGTGGCTGATCATGCGATGATCACGCAGCTACCATGTACTGGTCACATGACTGATCATGCACTGATTACGTGACTGATCATGCACTGATCTCGTGTCTGATCATGCACTGATCACGTGGCTATCATGCACTGCTCACGTGGCTGATCATGTCATGATCACGAAGCTACCATGTACTGGTCCCATGACTGATCATGCACTGATCACGTGACTGATCATGCAGTGATCACGTGGCTATCATGAACTACTCACGTGGCTGATCATGCAATGATCATGTAGCTACCATGTACAGGTCACGTGAATGATCATACACCCATCAGGTGACTGATCATGCACTGATCACGTGGCTATCATGCACTGATCACTAGACTGATCATGCACTGTTCACGTCTATATAATGCACTGATCACATGACTGCCCATGCACTGATCACGTGGATGATCATACACTAATCTTGTGACAGATCATGCACTGATCACGTGGCTGATCATGCACTGATACCGTGACTGAGCATGGACTGATCACATGACTATCATGTAGTGATCACGTGACTTAATGGCGCTGATCATGTGACTGATCATGAGCTGATCATGTTTACTATCATACACTGATCATGTGCCTCTGGAGGCAATAAACAAAGAGCTGAGTAGGCACGAATCAAACAGTCAGCAGGCAATAATCATGGAACTCAGCTGTGAGGAATCATGCTGCTCAGCTGGCAATAATCAAGCAGCTGAGCAGGCAGGAATTACGCAGCACAGCTGGCAATTGTCAAGCAGATGACAGGCAGGAATCATGCAGCTCAGCTGGCAACTGTCAAGCAGATGAGCAGACAGTAATCACGCAGCTCAGCAGGCCCAGATCATGGGACTGAGCATGCACTGTTCACGTGGCTGATCATACACTGATCACGTGATGATCATGCACTGATCACTTGGATATCATGCACTGATCACGTGGCTGATCATACACTGTTCACGTGTCTGACCATGCACTGATCACGTGGCTGATCATACACTGCTCACGTAACTGATCATGCACTGATCACGTGTCTATCATGCACTGATCACGTGGCTGAACATGCACTGTTCACGTGGCTGATCACACACCTGTCACGTGACATATCATGCACTGAACACGTGGCACTCATGCACTGATCACGTGGCTGATCATACTCTGCTCACGTAACTCATGCACACATCACGTGGCTATCATGCACTGCTCACGTGGCTCGTCATGGAATGATCACGAAGCAACCATATACTGGTAACGTGACTGATCATGCAAAGATCACGTAAATGATCATGCAGTGGTCACGTGACTGATCATGTACTGATCACGTGACTGATCATGCACTGTCCACGTGGCTATCATGTTCTGCTCACGTGGCTGATCATGCAATGTTCACGTAGCAACCATGTACTGGTCACGTGACTGATCATGCACTGATCACGTAATTGATCATGCACTGATCACGTGGCTCATCATGCACTGATCACGTGGCTGATCACACATGTATCACGTGACTGATCATGCACTGATCACGTGGCTCTCATGCACTGATCACGTGGCTGTCATTCACTGATCACGTGGATATCATGCACTGATAACGTGGCTGATCACACACGTATCACATGACTGATCATGCACTGATCACGTGGCTATCATGCACTGATCACGTGGTTATCATGCACTGATCACGTGGCTGATCATGCAAGGATCACGTAGCTACCATGTACTGATCACGTGACTGATCATGCACTGATCACGTAATTGATCATGCACTGATCACGTGGCTGATCATGCACTGATCACATGGCTGATCATGCACTGATCACATAACTGATCATGCACTGATCACGTGACTGATCATGCACTGATCACGTGGCTATCATGCACTGATCACGTGGCTGGACATGCACTGATCACGTGCCTGGTCATGCACTGATCTCGTGTCTGATCATGCACTGATCACGTGGCTATCATGCACTGTTCAGGTGGCTGATCATGCCATGATCACGCAGCTGCCATGTACTGGTCACATGACTGATCATGCACTGATCACGTGACTGATCATGCAGTGATCACGTGGCTGTCATGCACTGATCACGTGGCTGATCATGCAATGATCACGTAACTATCATGTACTGGTCACGTGAATGATCATACACCCATCAGGTGACTGATCATTCACTGATCACGTAATTGATCATGCACTGATCACGTGGCTCATCACGCACTGATCACGTGGCTGATCACACATGTATCACGTGACTGACCATGCACTGATCACGTGGCTGATCATG
This sequence comes from Bos javanicus, assembly GCF_032452875.1. Lineage (NCBI taxonomy): Eukaryota > Metazoa > Chordata > Mammalia > Artiodactyla > Bovidae > Bos > Bos javanicus. The sequence goes on from NW_026893875.1 coordinate 199,845, forward strand.
CACTGATCACGTGACTATCATGAACTGATCACTTGGCTGGACATACACTGATCACTTGCCTGGTCATGCACTGATCACGTGGCTGATCATGCACTGATCACGTGACTGATCATGCACTGATCTCGTGACTGATCATGCACTGATCACGTGGCTATCATGCACTGCTCACGTGGCTGATCATGCATGATCACGCAGCTACCATGTACTGGTCACATGACTGATCATGCACTGATCACGTGACTGATCATGCAGTGATCACGTGGCTGATCATGAACTACTCACGTGGCTGATCATGCAATGATCACGGGACTGATCATGCACTGTTCACGCCTATATCATGCACTGATAACATGACTGCCCGTGCACTGATCACGTGGATGATCATACACTAATCTTGTGACAGATCATGCACTGATCACGTGGCTGATCATGCACTGATACCGTGACTGAGCATGGACTGATCACATGACTATCATGTAGTGATCACGTGACTTAATGGCGCTGATCATGTGACTGATCATGCCCTGATCATGTTTGCTACCATACACTGATCATGTGCCTCTGGAGTCAATAAACAAAGAGCTGAGTAGGCACGAATCAAACAGTCAGCAGGCAATAATCATGGAACACAGGTGTGAGGGATCATGCTGCTCAGCTGGCAATAATCAAGCAGCTGAGCAGGCAGGAATTACGCAGCACAGCTGGCAATTGTCAAGCAGATGACAGGCAGGAATCGTGCAGCTCAGCTGGCAATTGTCAAGCAGATGAGCAGACAGTAATCACGCAGCTCAGCAGGCCCAGATCACATGACTGAGCATGCACTGTTCACGTGGCTGATCATACACTGATCACGTGATGATCATGCACTGATCACTTGGATATCATGCACTGATCACGTGGCTGATCATACACTGTTCACGTGTCTGACCATGCACTGATCACGTGGCTGATCATACACTGCTCACGTAACTGATCATGCACTGATCACGTGGCTATCATGCACTGATCACGTGGCTGAACATGCACTGTTCACGTGGCTGATCACACACCTGTCACGTGACATATCATGCACTGATCACGTGGCACTCATGCACTGATCACGTGGCTGATCATACACTGATCACGTGTCTGACCATGCACTGATCACGTGGCTGATCATGCACTGCTCACGTAACTGATCATGCACTGATCACGTGGCTATCATGCACTGATCACGTGGCTGAACATGCACTGATCACGTGGCTGATCATACACTGATCACGTGTCTGATCATGCACTGATCACGTGGCTGATCATGCACTGATCACGTAACTGATCATGCACTGATCACGTGGCTATCATGCACTGATCACGTGGCTGAACATGCACTGTTCACGTGGCTGATCACACACTGTCACGTGACATATCATGCACTGATCACGTGGCACTCATGCACTGATCACGTGGCTGATCATGCACTGCTCACGTAACTCATGCACACATCACGTGGCTATCATGCACTGCTCACGTGGCTGTCATGCAATGATAACGTAGCAACCATATACTGGTCACGTGACTGATCATGCAAAGATCACGTAATGATCATGCACTGTTCACGTGACTCATCATGTACTGATCACGTGACTGATCATGCACTGACCACGTGGCTATCATGCACTGATCACGTGGCTGATCATGCAATGATCACGTAGCAACCATGTACTGGTCACGTGACTGATCATGCACTGATCACGTAACTGATCATGCACTGATCACGTGGCTCATCATGCACTGATCACGTGGCTGATCACACATGATCACGTGACTGATCATGCACTGATCACGTGGCTATCATGCACTGATCACGAGACTGATCATGCACTGTTCACGTCTATATCATTCACTGATCACATGACTGATCATGCACTGATCACTTAGATGATCATACACTAATCTTGTGACAGATCATGCACTGATCACGTGGCTGATCATGCACTGATCACGTGGCTGATCATGCACTGATCACGTGACTGATCATGCACTGATCTCGTGACTGATCATGCACTGATCACGTGGCTATCATGCACTGATCACGAGACTGATCATGCACTGTTCACGCCTATATCATGCACTGATCACATGACTGCCCATGCACTGATCACGTGGATGATCATACACTAATCTTGTGACAGATCATGCACTGATCACGTGGCTGATCATGCACTGATACCGTGACTGAGCATGGACTGATCACATGACTATCATGTAGTGATCACGTGACTTAATGGCGCTGATCATGTGACTGATTATGCGCTGATCATGTTTGCTATCATACACTGATCATGTGCCTCTGGAGGCAATAAACAAAGAGCTGAGTAGGCACGAATCAAACAGTGAGCAGGCAATAATCATGGAACTCAGGTGTGAGGAATCATGCTGCTCAGCTGGCAATAATCAAGCAGCTGAACAGGCAGGAATTACGCAGCACAGCTGGCAATTGTCAAGCAGATGACAGGCAGGAATCGTGCAGCTCAGCTGGCAATTGTCAAGCAGATGAGCAGACAGTAATCACGCAGCTCAGCAGGCCCAGATCACGGGACTGAGCATGCACTGTTCACGTGGCTGATCATACACTGATCACGTGATGATCATGCACTGATCACTTGGATATCATGCACTGATCACGTGGCTGATCATACACTGTTCACGTGTCTGACCATGCACTGATCACGTGGCTGATCATACACTGCTCACGTAACTGATCATGCACTGATCACGTGGCTATCATGCACTGATCACGTGGCTGAACATGCACTGTTCACGTGGCTGATCACACACCTGTCACGTGACATATCATGCACTGATCACGTGGCACTCATGCACTGATCACGTGGCTGATCATACTCTGCTCACGTAACTCATGCACACATCACGTGGCTATCATGCACTGCTCACGTGGCTCGTCATGGAATGATCACGTAGCTACCATATACTGGTCACGTGACTGATCATGCACAGATCACGTAAATGATCCTGCACTGTTCACGTGACTGATCATGTACTGATCACGTGACTGATCATGCACTGATCACGTGGCTATCATGCACTGCTCACGTGGCTCATGATGCAACGATCATGTAGCAACCATGTACTGGTCACGTGACTGATCATGCACTGATCACGTAATTGATCATGCACTGATCACGTGGCTCATCATGCACTGATCACGTGGCTGATCACACATGTATCACGTGACTGATCATGCACTGATCACGTGGCTGTCATGCACTGATCACGTGGCTATCATGCACTGATCACGTGGCTGATCACACACTGATCACATGACTGATCATGCACTGATCACGTGGCTATCATGCACTGATCACGTGGCTATCATGCACTGATCACGTGGCTGATCATGCAATGATCACGTAGCTACCATGCACTGATCACGTGACTGATCATGCACTGATCACGTAATTGATCATGCACTGATCACGTGGCTGATCATGCACTGATCACGTGGCTGATCATGCACTGATCACGTAACTGATCATGCACTGATCACGTGACTGATCATGCACTGATCACGTGGCTATCATGCACTGATCACGTGGCTGAACATGCACTGATCACGTGCTGATCATGCACTGATCACGTGGCTGATCATGCACTGATCACGTGACTGATCATGCACTGATCACGTGACTGATCATGCACTGATCACGTGGCTATCATGCACTGATCACGTGGCTGATCATGCACTGATCACGTAGCTACCATGCACTGGTCACGTGACTGATCATGCACTGATCACGTGACTGATCATGCACTGATCACGTGACTGATCATGCACTGATCACGTGACTGATCATGCACTGATCACGTGGCTATCATGCACTGATCACGTGACTGATCATGCACTGATCACGTGACTGATCATGCACTGATCACGTGGCTATCATGCACTGATCACGTGGCTGATCATGCATGATCACGCAGCTACCATGTACTGGTCACATGACTGATCATGCACTGATCACGTGACTGATCATGCACTGATCACGTGGCTATCATGCACTACTCACGTGGCTGATCATGCAATGATCATGTAGCTACCATGTACAGGTCACGTGAATGATCATACACTGATCAGGTGACTGATCATGCACTGATCACGTCTATATCATGCACTGATCACATGACTGCCCATGCACTGATCACGTGGATGATCATACACTAATCATGTGAAAGATCATGCACTGATCACGTGGCTGATCATGCACTGATACCGTGACTGAGCATGGACTGATCACATGACTATCATGTAGTGATCACGTGACTTAATGGCGCTGATCATGTGACTGATCATGCGCTGATCATGTTTGCTATCATACACTGATCATGTGCCTCTGGAGGCAATAAACAAAGAGCTGAGTAGGCACGAATCAAACAGTCAGCAGGCAATAATCATGGAACTCAGCTGTGAGGACTCATGCTGCTCAGCTGGCAATAATCAAGCAGCTGAGCAGGCAGGAATTACGCAGCACAGCTGGCAATTGTCAAGCAGATGACAGGCAGGAATCGTGCAGCTCAGCTGGCAATTGTCAAGCAGATGAGCAGACAGTAATCACGCAGCTCAGCAGGCCCAGATCACGTGACTGAGCATGCACTGTTCACGTGGCTGATCATACACTGATCACGTGATGATCATGCACTGATCACTTGGATATCATGCACTGATCACGTGGCTGATCATACACTGTTCACGTGTCTGACCATGCACTGATCACGTGGCTGATCATACACTGCTCACGTAACTGATCATGCACTGATCACGTGGCTATCATGCACTGATCACGTGGCTGAACATGCACTGTTCACGTGGCTGATCACACACCTGTCACGTGACATATCATGCACTGATCACGTGGCACTCATGCACTGATCACGTGGCTGATCATACTCTGCTCACGTAACTCATGCACACATCACGTGGCTATCATGCACTGCTCACGTGGCTGTCATGGAATGATCACGTAGCAACCATATACTGGTCACGTGACTGATCATGCACTGATCACGTAAATGATCATGCACTGATCACGTGACTGATCATGCACTGATCACGTGACTGATCATGCACTGATCACGTGGCTGATCATGCACTGATCACGTGGCTGATCATGCACTGATCACGTGACTGATCATGCACTGATCACGTGACTGATCATGCACTGATCACGTGGCTATCATGCACTGATCACGTGGCTGATCATGCACTGATCACGTGCCTGATCATGCACTGATCACGTGGCTGATCATGCACTGATCACGTGACTGATCATGCACTGATCACGTGACTGATCATGCACTGATCACGTGGCTATCATGCACTGATCACGTGGCTGATCATGCATGATCACGCAGCTACCATGTACTGGTCACATGACTGATCATGCACTGATCACGTGACTGATCATGCACTGATCACGTGGCTGATCATGCACTGATCACGTGGCTGATCATGCACTGATCACGGGACTGATCATGCACTGATCACGTCTATATCATGCACTGATCACATGACTGCCCATGCACTGATCACGTGGATGATCATACACTAATCATGTGACAGATCATGCACTGATCACGTGGCTGATCATGCACTGATACCGTGACTGAGCATGGACTGATCACATGACTATCATGTAGTGATCACGTGACTTAATGGCGCTGATCATGTGACTGATCATGCACTGATCATGTTTGCTATCATACACTGATCATGTGCCTCTGGAGGCAATAAACAAAGAGCTGAGTAGGCACGAATCAAACAGTCAGCAGGCAATAATCATGGAACTCAGGTGTGAGGAATCATGCTGCTCAGCTGGCAATAATCAAGCAGCTGAACAGGCAGGAATTACCCAGCACAGCTGGCAATTGTCAAGCAGATGACAGGCAGGAATCGTGCAGCTCAGCTGGCAATTGTCAAGCAGATGAGCAGACAGTAATCACGCAGCTCAGCAGGCCCAGATCACGTGACTGAGCATGCACTGTTCACGTGGCTGATCATACACTGATCACGTGATGATCATGCACTGATCACTTGGATATCATGCACTGATCACGTGGCTGATCATACACTGTTCACGTGTCTGACCATGCACTGATCACGTGGCTGATCATACACTGCTCACGTAACTGATCATGCACTGATCACGTGGCTATCATGCACTGATCACGTGGCTGAACATGCACTGTTCACGTGGCTGATCACACACCTGTCACGTGACATATCATGCACTGATCACGTGGCACTCATGCACTGATCACGTGGCTGATCATACACTGATCACGTGACTGATCATGCACTGATCACGTGGCTGATCATGCACTGATCACGTGACTGATCATGCACTGATCACGTGGCTATCATGCACTGATCACGTGGCTGATCATGCACTGATCACGTGGCTGATCATGCACTGATCACGTGACTGATCATGCACTGATCACGTGGCTGATCATGCACTGATCACGTGACTGATCATGCACTGATCACGTGGCTATCATGCACTGATCACGTGGCTGATCATGCACTGATCACGTGGCTGATCATGCACTGATCACGTGACTATCATGCACTGATCACGTGGCACTCATGCACTGATCACGTGGCTGATCATACACTGATCACGTGACTCATGCACACATCACGTGGCTATCATGCACTGCTCACGTGGCTGTCATGCACTGATCACGTAGCAACCATATACTGGTCACGTGACTGATCATGCACTGATCACGTAACTGATCATGCACTGATCACGTGACTGATCATGCACTGATCACGTGACTGATCATGCACTGATCACGTGGCTATCATGCACTGATCACGTGGCTGATCATGCACTGATCACGTAGCAACCATGCACTGATCACGTGACTGATCATGCACTGATCACGTAATTGATCATGCACTGATCACGTGGCTGATCATGCACTGATCACGTGGCTGATCACACATGATCACGTGACTGATCATGCACTGATCACGTGGCTATCATGCACTGATCACGTGACTGATCATGCACTGATCACGTCTATATCACTCACTGATCACATGACTGATCATGCACTGATCACGTGATGATCATGCACTGATCACGTGACTGATCATGCACTGATCACGTGGCTGATCATGCACTGATCACGTGGCTGATCATGCACTGATCACGTGACTGATCATGCACTGATCACGTGACTGATCATGCACTGATCACGTGGCTATCATGCACTGATCACTGACTGATCATGCACTGATCACGTCTATATCATGCACTGATCACATGACTGCCCATGCACTGATCACGTGGATGATCATACACTAATCACGTGACAGATCATGCACTGATCACGTGGCTGATCATGCACTGATACGTGACTGAGCATGGACTGATCACATGACTATCATGTACTGATCACGTGACATAATGGCGCTGATCATGTGACTGATCATGCGCTGATCATGTTTGCTATCATACACTGATCATGTGCCTCTGGAGGCAATAAACAAAGAGCTGAGTAGGCACGAATCAAACAGTCAGCAGGCAATAATCATGGAACTCAGGTGTGAGGAATCATGCTGCTCAGCTGGCAATAATCAAGCAGCTGAGCAGGCAGGAATTACGCAGCACAGCTGGCAATTGTGAAGCAGATGACAGGCAGGAATCGTGCAGCTCAGCTGGCAATTGTCAAGCAGATGAGCAGACAGTAATCACGCAGCTCAGCAGGCCCAGATCACGTGACTGAGCATGCACTGTTCACCTGACTGATCATGCACAGATCACGTGACTGATCATGCACTGATCACGCGGCTGTTCATGCAATGATCACGTAGCTACCATGTACTGGTCACGTGAGTGATCATGCACTGATCAGGTAATTGATCATGCACTGATCACGTGACTGATCATGGACAGATCACGTGTCTGATCATGCACAGATCACGTGACTGATCATGCACTGATCACGTGGCTATCATGCACTGCTCACGTGGCTGATCATGCAATGATCACGCAGCTACCATGTACTGGTCACATGACTGATCATGCACTGATCACATAATTGTTCATGCACTGATCACCTGGCTTATCATGCATTGATCATGTGACTGATCATGTGCTGATCATGTTTGGTGTCACACACTGATCATGTGCCTCTGGAGGCAATGAACATAGAGCTGAGTAGGCAGGAATCAGTCAGCAGGCTATAATCATGGAACTCACCTCTGAGAAATCATGCTGCACAGCTGGCAATAATCAAGTAGATGAGCAGGCAGGAATTACGCAGCACAGCTGGCAATTGTCAAGGAGATGACAGGCAGGAATCATGCAGCTCAGCTGGAAATTGTCAAGCAGATGAGCAGACAGTAATCACGCAGCTCAGCAGGCCCAGATCACGGGACTGAGCATGCACTGTTCACGTGGCTGATCATACACTGATCACGTGATGATCATGCACTGATCACTTGGATATCATGCACTGATCACGTGGCTGATCATACACTGCTCACGTAACGGATCATGCACTGATCACGTGGCTATCATGCACTGATCACGTGGCTGAACATGCACTGTTCACGTGGCTGATCACACACCTGTCACGTGACATATCATGCACTGATCACGTGGCACTCATGCACTGATCACGTGGCTGATCATACTCTGCTCACTTAACTCATGCACACATCACGTGGCTATCATGCACTGCTCACGTGGCTCATCATGGAATGATCACGTAGCAACCATATACTGGTAACGTGACTGATCATGCAAAGATCACGTAAATGATCATGTACTGTTCACGTGACTGATCATGTACTGATCACGTGATTGATCATGCACTGACCACGTGGCTATCATGCTCTGCTCACGTGGCTGATCATGCAACGATCACGTAGAAACCATGTACTGGTAACGTGACTGATCATGCAAAGATCATGTAAATGATCATGCATTGTTCACGTGACTGATCATGCACTGATCACGTAATTGATCCTGCACTGATCACGTGGCTCATCATGCACTGATCACGTGGCTGATCACACATGTATCACGTGACTGATCATGCACTGATCACGTGGCTCTCATGCACTGATCACGTGACTGTCATGCACTGATCACGTGGATATCATGCACTGATCACGTGGCTGATCATACACTGATCATGTGGCTGATCAGGCAATGATCACGTAGCTACCATGTACTGGTCACGTGACTGATTATGCACTGATCACGTAATTGATCATGCACTGATCATGTGGCTGATCATGCACTGATCACGTGGCTGATCATACACTGATCACATAACTGATCATGCACTGATCACGTGACTGATCATGCACTGATCACGTGGCTATCATGCACTGATCACTTGGCTGGATATACACTGATCACGTGCCTGGTCATGCACTGATCACGTGGCAGATCATGCAGTGATCACGTGGCTGTCATGAACTACTCACGTGGCTGATCATGCAATGATCACGTAACTACCATGTACAGGTCACGTGAATGATCATACACCCATCAGGTGACTGATCATGCACTGATCACGTGGCTATCATGCACTGATCACGAGACTGATCATGCACTGTTCAGGTCTATATCATGCACTGATCACATGACTGCCCGTGCACTGATCACGTGGATGATCATACACTAATGTTGTGACAGATCATGCACTGATCACGTGGCTGATCATGCACTGATACCGTGACTGAGCATGGACTGATCACATGACTATCATGTAGTGATCACGTGACTTAATGGTGCTGATCATGTGACTGATCATGCGCTGATCTTGTTTGCTATCATACACTGATCATGTGCCTCTGGAGGCAATAAACAAAGAGCTGATTAGGCACGAATCAAACAGTCAGCAGGCAATAATCATGGAACACAGGTGTGAGGAATCATGCTGCTCAGCTGGCAATAATCAAGCAGCTGAGCAGGCAGGAATTACGCAGCACAGCTGGCAATTGTCAAGCAGATGACAGGCAGGAATCGTGCAGCTCAGCTGGCAATTGTCAAGCAGATGAGCAGACAGTAATCACGCAGCTCAGCAGGCCCAGATCACGTGAATGAGCATGCACTGTTCACGTGGCTGATCATACACTGATCACGTGATGATCATGCACTGATCACTTGGATATCATGCACTGATCACGTGGCTGATCATACACTGTTCACGTGTCTGACCATGCACTGATCACGTGGCTGATCATAAAGTGCTCACGTAACTGATCATGCACTGATCACGTGGCTATCATGCTCTGCTCACGTGGCTGATCATGCAACGATCATGTAGCAACCATGTACTGGTCACGTGACTGATCATGCACTGATCACGTAATTGATCCTGCACTGATCACGTGGCTCATCACGCACTGATCACGTGGCTGATCACACATGTATCACGTGACTGACCATGCACTGATCACGTGGCTCTCACGCACTGTTCACGTGGCTATCATGCACTGATCACTTGGCTGATCATGCACTGATCACGTGACTGATCATGCACTGATCTCGTGTCTGATCATGCACTGATCACGTGGCTATCATGCACTGCTCACGTGGCTGATCATGCCATGATCACGCAGCTACCATGTACTGGTCACATGACTGATCATGCACTGATCACGTGACTGATCATGCAGTGATCACGTGGCGATCATGAACTACTCACGTGGCTGATCATGCAATGCTCACGAGACTGATCATGCACTGTTCACGTCTATATCATGCACTGATAACATGACTGCCCGTGCACTGATCACGTGGATGATCATACACTAATCTTGTGACAGATCATGACCTGATCACGTGGCTGATCATGCACTGATACCGTGACTGAGCATGGACTGATCACATGACTATCATGTAGTGATCACGTGAGTTAATGGCGCTGATCATGTGACTGATTATGCGCTGATCATGTTTGCTATCATACACTGATCATGTGCCTCTGGAGGCAATAAACAAAGAGCTGAGTAGGCACGAATCAAACAGTCAGCAGGCAATAATCATGGAACACAGGTGTGTGGAATCATGCTGCTCAGCTGGCAATAATCAAGCAGCTGAGCAGGCAGGAATTATGCAGCACAGCTGGCAATTGTCAAGCAGATGACAGGCAGGAATCGTGCAGCTCAGCTGGAAATTGTCAAGCAGATGAGCAGACATTAATCACGCAGCTCAGCAGGCCCAGATCACGTGACTGAGCATGCACTGTTCACGTGGCTGGTCATACACTGATCACGTGATGATCATGCACTGATCATGTGGATATCATGCACTGATCACGTGGCTGATCATACACTGTTCACGTGTTTGACCATGCACTGATCACGTGGCTGAACATACACTGCTCACGTAACTGATCATGCACTGATCACGTGGCAATCATGCACTGATCACTTGGCTGAACATGCACTGTTCACGTGGCTGATCACACACCTGTCACGTGACATATCATGCACTGATCACGTGGCACTCATGCACTGATCAAGTGGCTGATCATACTCTGCTCACGTAACTCATGCACACATCACGTGGCTATCATGCACTGCTCACGTGGCTCGTCATGGAATGATCACGTAGCTACCATATACTGGTCATGTGACTGATCATGCACAGATCACGTCAATGATCATGCACTGTTCAAGTGACTGATCATGTACTGATCACGTGACTGATCATGCACTGATTATGTGGCTATCATGCTCTGCTCATGTGGCTGATCATGCAAGGATCACGTAGCAACCATGTACTTGTCACGTGACTGATCATGCACTGATCACGTAATTGATCCTGCACTGATCACGTGGCTCATCATGCGCTGATCACGTGGCTGATCACACATGTATCACGTGACTGATCATGCACTGATCACGTGGCTCTCATGCACTGATCATGTGGCTATCATGCACTGATCACGTAGCTATCATGAACTGATCACGTGGCTGATCACGCAATGATCACGTAGCTACCATGTACTGGTCATGTGACTGATCATGCACTGATCACGTAATTGATCCTGCACTGATCACATGGCTCATCACGCACTGATCCGGTGGCTGATCACACTCGTATCACGTGACTGATCATGTACAGATCACGTAAATAATCATGAAGTGATCACGTGGCTATCCTGCACTGATCACGTGGATAACATGCACTGATAATGTGGCTGATCACACACGTATCACGTGACTAATCATGCACTGATCACGTGGCTATCATGCACTGATCACGTGGCTATCATGCACTGATCACGTGGCTGATCATGCAATGATCACGGAGCTGCCATGCACTGGTCACGTGACTGATCATGCACTGATCAGGTAATTGATCATGCACTGATCATGTGACTGATCATGCACAGATTACGTGACTGATCATGCAGAGATCACGTGACTGATCATGCACTGATCACGTGGCTATCATGCACTGCTCACTTGGCTGATCATGCAATGATCACGCAGCTACCATGTACTTGTCACATGACTGATCATGCACTGATCACATAATTGATCATGCACTGATCACCTGGCTTATTATGCATTGATCATGTGACTGATCATGTGCTGATCATGTTTGGTGTCACACACTGATCATGTGCCTATGGAGGCAATGAACATAGAGCTGAGTAGGCAGGAATCAGTCAGCAGGCTATAATCATGTAATTCACCTCTGAGAAATCATGCTGCTGAGCTGGCAATAATCAAGTAGATGAGCAGGCAGGAATTACGCAGCACAGGTGGCAATTGTCAAGCAGCTGACAGGCAGGAATCGTGCAGCTCAGCTGGCAATTGTCAAGCAGATGAGCAGACAGTAATCACGCAGCTCAGCAGGCCCTGATCACGTGACTGAGCATGCACTGTTCACGTGGCTGATCACACACCTATCACATGACAGATCATGCACTGATCATGTGACTGATCATGCACTGATCACGTGGCTATCATGCACTGATCACTTGGCTGGACATACACTGATCACGTGCCTGGTCATGCACTGATCACGTGGCTGATCATGCACTGATCACGTGACTGATCATGCACTGATCTCGTGTCTGATCACGTACTGATCACGTGGCTATCATGCACTGCTCATATGGCTGATCATGCGATGATCACGCAGCTACCATGTACTGGTCACATGACTGATCATGCACTGATTACGTGACTGATCATGCACTGATCTCGTGTCTGATCATGCACTGATCACGTGGCTATCATGCACTGCTCACGTGGCTGATCATGTCATGATCACGAAGCTACCATGTACTGGTCCCATGACTGATCATGCACTGATCACGTGACTGATCATGCAGTGATCACGTGGCTATCATGAACTACTCACGTGGCTGATCATGCAATGATCATGTAGCTACCATGTACAGGTCACGTGAATGATCATACACCCATCAGGTGACTGATCATGCACTGATCACGTGGCTATCATGCACTGATCACTAGACTGATCATGCACTGTTCACGTCTATATAATGCACTGATCACATGACTGCCCGTGCACTGATCACGTGGATGATCATACACTAATCTTGTGACAGATCATGCACTGATCACGTGGCTGATCATGCACTGATACCGTGACTGAGCATGGACTGATCACATGACTATCATGTAGTGATCACGTGACTTAATGGCGCTGATCATGTGACTGATCATGAGCTGATCATGTTTACTATCATACACTGATCATGGGCCTCTAGAGGCAATAAACAAAGAGCTGAGTAGGCACGAATCAAACAGTCAGCAGGCAATAATCATGGAACTCAGCTGTGAGGAATCATGCTGCTCAGCTGGCAATAATCAAGCAGCTGAGCAGGCAGGAATTACGCAGCACAGCTGGCAATTGTCAAGCAGATGACAGGCAGGAATCATGCAGCTCAGCTGGCAATTGTCAAGCAGATGAGCAGACAGTAATCACGCAGCTCATCAGGCCCAGATCATGGGACTGAGCATGCACTGTTCACGTGGCTGATCATACACTGATCACGTGATGATCATGCACTGATCACTTGGATATCATGCACTGATCACGTGGCTGATCATACACTGTTCACGTGTCTGACCATGCACTGATCACGTGGCTGATCATACACTGCTCACGTAACTGATCATGCACTGATCACGTGTCTATCATGCACTGATCACGTGGCTGAACATGCACTGTTCACGTGGCTGATCACACACCTGTCACGTGACATATCATGCACTGAACACGTGGCACTCATGCACTGATCACGTGGCTGATCATACTCTGCTCACGTAACTCATGCACACATCACGTGGCTATCATGCACTGCTCACGTGGCTCGTCATGGAATGATCACGTAGCAACCATTTACTGGTAACGTGACTGATCATGCAAAGATCACGTAAATGATCATGCAGTGGTCACGTGACTGATCATGTACTGATCACGTGACTGATCATGCACTGTCCACGTGGCTATCATGTTCTGCTCACGTGGCTGATCATGCAATGTTCACGTAGCAACCATGTACTGGTCACGTGACTGATCATGCACTGATCACGTAATTGATCGTGCACTGATCACGTGGCTCATCATGCACTGATCACGTGGCTGATCACACATGTATCACGTGACTGATCATGCACTGATCACGTGGCTCTCATGCACTGATCACGTGGCTGTCATGCACTGATCACGTGGATATCATGCACTGATCACGTGGCTGATCACACACGTATCACATGACTGATCATGCACTGATCACGTGGCTATCATGCACTGATCACGTGGCTATCATGCACTGATCATGTGGCTGATCAGGCAATGATCACGTAGCTACCATGTACTGGTCACGTGACTGATCATGCACTGATCACGTAATTGATCATGCACTGATCATGTGGCTGATCATGCACTGATCACATGGCTGATCATACACTGATCACATAACTGATCATGCACTGATCACGTGACTGATCATGCACTGATCACGTGGCTATCATGCACTGATCACTTGGCTGGACATACACTGATCACGTGCCTGGTCATGCACTGATCTCGTGTCTGATCATGCACTGATCACGTGGCTATCATGCACTCTTCAGGTGGCTGATCATGCCATGATCACGCAGCTGCCATGTACTGGTCACATGACTGATCATGCACTGATCACGTGACTGATCATGCAGTGATCACGTGGCTGTCATGCACTACTCACGTGGCTGATCATGCAATGATCACGTAACTACCATGTACAGGTCACGTGAATGATCATACACCCATCAGGTGACTGATCATGCACTGATCACGTGGCTATCATGCACTGATCACGAGACTGATCATGCACTGTTCACGTCTATATCATGCACTGATCACATGACTGCCCGTGCACTGATTACGTGGATGATCATACACTAATCTTGTGACAGATCATGCACTGATCACGTGGCTGATCATGCACTGATACCGTGACTGAGCATGGACTGATCACATGACTATCATGTAGTGATCACGTGACTTAATGGCGCTGATCATGTGACTGATCATGCGCTGATCATGTTTGCTATCATACACTGATCATGTGCCTCTGGAGGCAATAAACAAAGAGCTGAGTAGGCACGAATCAAACAGTCAGCAGGCAATAATCATGGAACTCAGGTGTGAGGAATCATGCTGCTCAGCTGGCAATAATCAAGCAGCTGAGCAGGCAGGAATTACGCAGCACAGCTGGCAATTTTGAAGCAGATGACAGGCAGGAATCGTGCAGCTCAGCTGGCAATTGTCAAGCAGATGAGCAGACAGTAATCACGCAGCTCAGCAGGCCCAGATCACGTGACTGAGCATGCACTGTTCACGTGGCTGATCATACACTGATCACGTGATGATCATGCACTGATCACTTGGATATCATGCACTGATCACGTGGCTGATCATACACTGTTCACGTGTCTGACCATGCACTGATCACGTGGCTGATCATAAACTGCTCACGTAACTGATGATGCACTGATTACGTGGCTATCATGCTCTGCTCACGTGGCTGATCATGCAACGATCACGTAGCAACCATGTACTGGTCACGTGACTGATCATTCACTGATCACGTAATTGATCCTGCACTGATCACGTGGCTCATCACGCACTGATCACGTGGCTGATCACACATGTATCACGTGACTGACCATGCACTGATCACGTGGCTCTCATGCACTGATCACGTGGCTATCATGAACTGATCATTTGGCTGGACATACACTGATCTCTTGCCTGGTCATGCACTGATCACGTGGCTGATCATGCACTGATCACGTGACTGATCATGCACTGATCTCGTGTCTGATCATGCACTGATCACGTGGCTATCATGCACTGCTCACGTGGCTGATCATGCCATGATCACGCAGCTACCATGTACTGGTCACATGACTGATCATGCACTGATCACGTGACTGATCATGCAGTGATCACGTGGTGATCATGAACTACTCACGTGGCTGATCATGCAATGATCACGGGACTGATCATGCACTGTTCACGTCTATATCATGCACTGATAACATGACTGCCCGTGCACTGATCACGTGGATGATCATACACTAATCTTGTGACAGATCATGCACTGATCACGTGGCTGATCATGCACTGATACCGTGACTGAGCATGGACTGATCACATGACTATCATGTAGTGATCACGTGACTTAATGGCGCTGATTATGTGACTGATTATGCCCTGATCATGTTTGCTACCATACAGTGATCATGTGCCTCTGGAGTCAATAAACAAAGAGCTGAGTAGGCACGAATCAAACAGTCAGCAGGCAATAATCATGGAACACAGGTGTGAGGAATAGTGCTGCTCAGCTGGCAATAATCAAGCAGCTGAGCAGGCAGGAATTACGCAGCACAGCTGGCAATTGTCAAGCAGATGACAGGGAGGAATCGTGCAGCTCAGCTGGCAATTGTCAAGCAGATGAGCAGACAGTAATCACGCAGCTCAGCAGGCCCAGATCACATGACTGAGCATGCACTGTTCACGTGGCTGATCATACACTGATCACGTGATGATCATGCACTGATCACTTGGATATCATGCACTGATCACGTGGCTGATCATACACTGTTCACGTGTCTGACCATGCACTGATCACGTGGCTGATCATACACTGCTCACGTAACTGATCATGCACTGATCACGTGGCTATCATGCACTGATCACGTGGCTGAACATGCACTGTTCACGTGGCTGATCACACACCTGTCACGTGACATATCATGCACTGATCACGTGGCACTCATGCACTGATCACGTGGCTGATCATACAGTGTTCACGTGTCTGACCATGCACTGATCACGTGGCTGATCATACACTGCTCACGTAACTGATCATGCACTGATCACGTGGCTATCATGCACTGATCACGTGGCTGAACATGCACTGATCACGTGGCTGATCATACACTGTTCACGTGTCTGACCATGCACTGATCACGTGGCTGATCATACACTGCTCACGTAACTGATCATGCACTGATCACGTGGATATCATGCACTGATCACGTGGCTGAACATGCACTGTTCACGTGGCTGATCACACACCTGTCACGTGACATATCATGCACTGATCACGTGGCACTCATGCACTGATCACGTGGCTGATCATACTCTGCTCACGTAACTCACGCACACATCACGTGGCTATCATGCACTGCTCACGTGGCTCGTCATGGAATGATAACGTAGCAACCATATACTGGTAACGTGACTGATCATGCAAAGATCACGTAAATGATCATGCACTGTTCACGTGACTCATCATGTACTGATCACGTGACTGATCATGCACTGACCACGTGGCTGATCACGCTCTGTTCACGTGGCTGATCATGCACCGGTCACGTGACTGATCATGCACTGATCACGTAATTGATCCTGCACTGATCACGTGGCTCATCATGCACTGATCACGTGGCTTATCACACATGTATCACGTGACTGATCATGCACTGATCACGTGGCTCTCATGCACTGATCACGAGACTGATCATGCACTGTTCATGTCTATATCATTCACTGATCACATGACTGCCCGTGCACTGATCACTTAGATGATCATACACTAATCTTGTGACAGATCATGCACTGATCACGTGGCTGATTATGCACTGATACCGTGGCTGATCATGCACTGATCACGTGACTGATCATGCACTGATCTCGTGTCTGATCATGCACTGATCACGTGGCTATCATGCACTGATCACTAGACTGATCATGCACTGTTCACGTCTATATCATGCACTGATCACATGACTGCCCA
Organism: Bos javanicus; assembly: GCF_032452875.1. Classification (NCBI taxonomy): domain Eukaryota; kingdom Metazoa; phylum Chordata; class Mammalia; order Artiodactyla; family Bovidae; genus Bos; species Bos javanicus. The sequence continues at coordinate 218,214 of NW_026893875.1, forward strand.
TGCACTGATCACGTGGATGATCATACACTAATCTTGTGACAGATCATGCACTGATCACGTGGCTGATCATGCACTGATACCGTGACTGAGCATGGACTGATCACATGACTATCATGTAGTGATCACGTGACTTAATGGCGCTGATCATGTGACTGATTATGCGCTGATCATGTTTGCTATCATACACTGATCATGTGCCTCTGGAGGCAATAAACATAGAGCTGAGTAGGCACGAATCAAACAGTCAGCAGGCAATAATCATGGAACTCAGGTGTGAGGAATCATGCTGCTCAGCTGGCAATAATCAAGCAGCTGAACAGGCAGGAATTACGCAGCACAGCTGGCAATTGTCAAGCAGATGACAGGCAGGAATTGTGCAGCTCAGCTGGCAATTGTCAAGCAGATGAGCAGACAGTAATCACGCAGCTCAGCAGGCCCAGATTACGGGACTAGCATGCACTGTTCACGTGGCTGATCATACACTGATCACGTGATGATCATGCACTGATCACTTGGATATCATGCACTGATCACGTGGCTGATCATACACTGTTCACGTGTCTGACCATGCACTGATCACGTGGCTGATCATACACTGCTCACGTAACTGATCATGCACTGATCACGTGGCTATCATGCACTGATCACGTGGCTGAACATGCACTGTTCACATGGCTGATCACACACCTGTCACGTGACATATCATGCACTGATCACGTGGCACTCATGCACTGATCACGTGCCTGATCATACTCTGCTCACGTAACTCATGCACACATCACGTGGCTATCATGCACTGCTCACGTGGCTCGTCATGGAATGATCACGTAGCAACCCTATACTGGTAACGTGACTGATCATGCACAGATCACGTAAATGATCCTGCACTGTTCACGTGACTGATCATGTACTGATCACGTGACTGATCATGCACTGACCACGTGGCTATCATGCTCTGCTCACGTGGCTCATGATGCAACGATCATGTAGCAACCATGTACTGGTCACATGACTGATCATGCAGTGATCACGTAATTGATCCTGCACTGATCACGTGGCTCATCATGCACTGATCACGTGGCTAATCACACATGTATCACGTGACTGATCATGCACTGATCATGTGGCTGTCATGCACTGATCACGTGGATATCATGCACTGATCACGTGGCTGATCACACACTTATCACATGACTGATCATGCACTTTTCACGTGGCTATCATGCACTGATCACGTGGCTATCATGCACTGATCATGTGGCTGATCAGGCAATGATCACGTAGCTACCATGTACTGGTCACGTGACTGATCATGCACTGATCACGTAATTGATCATGCACTGATCATGTGGCTGATCATGCACTGATCACGTGGCTGATCATACACTGATCACATAACTGATCATGCACTGATCACGTGACTGATCATGCACTGATCACGTGGCTATCATGCACTGATCACTTGGCTGGACATACACTGATCACGTGCCTGGTCATGCACTGATCTCGTGTCTGATCATGCACTGATCACGTGGCTATCATGCACTCTTCAGGTGGCTGATCATGCCATGATCACGCAGCTGCCATGTACTGGTCACATGACTGATCATGCACTGATCACGTGACTGATCATGCAGTGATCACGTGGCTGTCATGCACTACTCACGTGGCTGATCATGCAATGATCACGTAACTACCATGTACAGGTCACGTGAATGATCATACACCCATCAGGTGACTGATCATTCACTGATCACGTGGCTGATCATGCACTGATCACGTGACTGATCATGCACTGTTCACGTCTATATCATGCACTGATAACATGACTGCCCGTGCACTGATTACGTGGATGATCATACACTAATCTTGTGACAGATCATGCACTGATCACGTGGCTGATCATGCACTGATACCGTGACTGAGCATGGACTGATCACATGACTATCAGGTAGTGATCACTTGACTTAATGGCGCTGATTATGTGACTGATTATGCCCTGATCATGTTTGCTACCATACAGTGATCATGTGCCTCTGGAGTCAATAAACAAAGAGCTGAGTAGGCACGAATCAAACAGTCAGCAGGCAATAATCATGGAACACAGGTGTGAGGAATAGTGCTGCTCAGCTGGCAATAATCAAGCAGCTGAGCAGGCAGGAATTACGCAGCACAGCTGGCAATTGTCAAGCAGATGACAGGCAGGAATCGTGCAGCTCAGCTGGCAATTGTCAAGCAGATGAGCAGACAGTAATCACGCAGCTCAGCAGGCCCAGATCACATGACTGAGCATGCACTGTTCACGTGGCTGATCATACACTGATCACGTGATGATCATGCACTGATCACTTGGATATCATGCACTGATCACGTGGCTGATCATACACTGTTCACGTGTCTGACCATGCACTGATCACGTGGCTGATCATACACTGCTCACGTAACTGATCATGCACTGATCACGTGGCTATCATGCACTGATCACGTGGCTAAACATGCAACGTTCACGTGGCTGATCACGCACCGGTCACGTGACATATCATGCACTGATCACGTAATGGACTCATGCACTGATCACGTGGCTGATCATACACTGTTCACGTGTCTGACCACACATGATCACGTGGCTGATCATACACTGCTCACGTAACTATCATGCACTGATCACGTGGCTATCATGCACTGATCACGTGGCTGAACATACACTGATCACGTGGCTGGTCATACACTGTTCACGTGTCTGACCATGCACTGATCACGTGGCTGATCATACACTGCTCTCGTAACTGATCATGCACTGATCACGTGGATATCATGCACTGCTCACGTGGCTGAACATGCATGTTCACGTGGCTGATCACGCACCTGTCACGTGACATATCATGCACTGATCACGTGACTCATGCAGTGATCACGTGGCTGATCATGAACAACTCACGTGGCTGATCATGCAATGCTCACGTGGCTCGTCATGGAATGTTTACGTAGCAACCATGCACTGGTAACGTGACTGATCGTGCAATGATCACGTAAATGATCATGCACTGTTCTCGTGACTGATCATGCACTGATCACGTGGCTGATCATGCACTGACCACGTGGCTGATCATGCACTGTTCACGTGGCTATCATGTAACGATCACGTGACTTCATGGTACTGATCACGTGACTGATCATGCACTGATCACGTTTGCTACCCTGCAGTGATCACGTGGCTCTGCATTCACTGATCACGTGGCTGATCACGCACGTATCAAACGTGACTCATCATGCACTGATCATGGCTCACATGTGATCACGAATCGTGCACTGTTCAGCTGTCTATAATCATTCAGCTGATCAGGCATGACTGCCCGTGCACTGATGGCACTTGTCAAGCAGATGACATACACTAATCTTGTGACAGATCAGCTGGCACTGATCACGTGGCTGATTATGCACTGATACCGTGGCTGATCATGCACTGATCACGTGACTGATCATGCACTGATCTCGTGTCTGATCATGCACTGATCACGTGGCTATCATGCACTGATCACTAGACTATCATGCACTGTTCACGTGGCTATATCATGCACTGATCACGTGACTGCCCATGCACTGATCACGTGGATGATCATACACTAATCTTGTGACAGATCATGCACTGATCACGTGGCTGATCATGCACTGATACCGTGACTGAGCATGGACTGATCACATGACTGATCACGTACGTGATCACGTGACTTATCATGCGCTGATCATGTGACACTCATGCGCTGATCATGTTTGCTGATCATACACTGTTCATGTGAGCTCAGCAGGCCCAGATCACGGGACTGAGCATGCACTGTTCACGTGGCTGATCATACACTGATCACGTGACGATCATGCACTGATCACTTGGATGATCATGCACTGATCACGTGGCTGATCATACACTGTTCACGTGTCTGACCATGCACTGATCACGTGGCTGATCATACACTGCTCACGTAACTGATCATGCACTGATCACGTGGCTATCATGCACTGATCACGTGGCTGAACATGCACTGTTCACGTGGCTGATCACACACCTGTCACGTGACATATCATGCACTGATCACGTGGCACTCATGCACTGATCACGTGGCTGATCATACTCTGCTCACGTAACTCACGCACACATCACGTGGCTATCATGCACTGCTCACGTGGCTCGTCATGGAATGATCACGTAGCAACCCTATACTGGTAACGTGACTGATCATGCACAGATCACGTAAATGATCCTGCACTGTTCACGTGACTGATCATGTACTGATCACGTGACTGATCATGCACTGACCACGTGGCTATCATGCTCTGCTCACGTGGCTCATGATGCAACGATCATGTAGCAACCATGTACTGGTCACATGACTGATCATGCACTGATCACGTGACTGATCATGCACTGATCTCGTGTCTCATCATGCACTGATCACGTGGCTAATCACACATGTATCACGTGACTGATCATGCACTGATCACGTGGCTCTCATGCACTGATTACGAGACTGATCATGCACTGTTCACGTCTATATCATTCACTGATCACATGACTGCCCGTGCACTGATCACTTAGATGATCATACACTAATCTTGTGACAGATCATGCACTGATCACGTGGCTGATTATGCACTGATACCGTGGCTGATCATGCACTCATCACGTGACTGATCATGCACTGATCTCGTGTCTGATCATGCACTGATCACGTGGCGATCATGCACTGATCACTAGACTGATCATGCACTGTTCACGTCTATATCATGCACTGATCACATGACTGCCCATGCACTGATCACGTGGATGATCATACACTAATCTTGTGACAGATCATGCACTGATCACGTGGCTGATCATGCACTGATACCGTGACTGAGCATGGACTGATCACATGACTATCATGTAGTGATCACGTGACATAATGGCGCTGATCATGTGACTGATTATGCGCTGATCATGTTTGCTATCATACACTGATCATGTGCCTCTGGAGGCAATAAACATAGAGCTGAGTAGGCACGAATCAAACAGTCAGCAGGCAATAATCATGGAACTCAGGTGTGAGGAATCATGCTGCTCAGCTGGCAATAATCAAGCAGCTGAACAGGCAGGAATTACGCAGCACAGCTGGCAATTGTCAAGCAGATGACAGGCAGGAATTGTGCAGCTCAGCTGGCAATTGTCAAGCAGATGAGCAGACAGTAATCACGCAGCTCAGCAGGCCCAGATTACGTGACTGAGCATGCACTGTTCACCTGACTGATCATGCACAGATCACGTGACTGATCATGCACTGATCACGCGGCTTTCATGCAATGATCACGTAGCTGACCATGTACTGGTCACGTGAGTGATCATGCACTGATCACGTAGTTGATCATGCACTGATCACGTGACTGATCATGGACAGATCACGTGTCTATCATGCACAGATCACGTGACTGATCATGCACTGATCACGTGGCTGATCATGCACCTGTCACGTGGCTGATCATGCAATGATCACGCAGCTACTCATGTACTGGTCACATGACTGATCATGCACTGATCACATAATTGTTCATGCACTGATCACCTGGCTATCATGCATTGATCATGTGACTGATCATGGAATGATCACGTAGCTACCCTATACTGGTCACGTGACTGATCATGCACAGATCACGTAAATGATCCTGCACTGTTCACGTGACTGATCATGTACTGATCACGTGACTGATCATGCACTGACCACGTGGCTATCATGCTCTGCTCACGTGGCTCATGATGCAACGATCATGTAGCAACCATGTACTGGTCACATGACTGATCATGCAGTGATCACGTAATTGATCATGCACTGATCACGTGGCTCATCATGCACTGATCACGTGGCTAATCACACATGTATCACGTGACTGATCATGCACTGATCATGTGGCTGTCATGCACTGATCACGTGGATATCATGCACTGATCACGTGGCTGATCACACACTTATCACATGACTGATCATGCACTTTTCACGTGGCTGATCATGCACTGATCACGTGGCTATCATGCACTGATCATGTGGCTGATCAGGCAATGATCACGTAGCTACCATGTACTGGTCACGTGACTGATCATGCACTGATCACGTAATTGATCATGCACTGATCATGTGGCTGATCATACACTGATCACATAACTGATCATGCACTGATCACGTGACTGATCATGCACTGATCACGTGGCTATCATGCACTGATCACTTGGCTGGACATACACTGATCACCTGCTTGGTCATGCACTGATCACATGGCTGATCATGCACTGATCACGTGACTGATCATGCACTGATCTCGTGTCTGATCATGCACACATCACGTGGCTATCATGCACTGCTCACGTGGCTCGTCATGGAATGATCACGTAGCAACCATATACTGGTAACGTGACTGATCATGCAAAGATCACGTAAATGATCATGCACTGTTCACGTGACTGATCATGTACTGATCACGTGACTGATCATGCACTGATCACGTGGCTATCATGCACTGATCACTTGACTGATCATGCACTGATCTCGTGTCTGATCATGCAGTGATCACGTGGCTATCATGCACTGATCACGTGGCTGATCATGCATGATCACGCAGCTACCATGTACTGGTCACATGACTGATCATGCACTGATCACGTGACTGATCATGCACTGATCACGTGGCTATCATGCACTACTCACGTGGCTGATCATGCAATGATCATGTAGCTACCATGTACAGGTCACGTGAATGATCATACACCCATCAGGTGACTGATCATGCACTGATCACGTCTATATCATGCACTGATCACATGACTGCCCATGCACTGATCACGTGGATGATCATACACTAATCATGTGACAGATCATGCACTGATCACGTGGCTGATCATGCACTGATACCGTGACTGAGCATGGACTGATCACATGACTATCATGTAGTGATCACGTGACTTAATGGCGCTGATCATGTGACTGATCATGCGCTGATCATGTTTGCTATCATACACTGATCATGTGCCTCTGGAGGCAATAAACAAAGAGCTGAGTAGGCACGAATCAAACAGTCAGCAGGCAATAATCATGGAACTCAGCTGTGAGGACTCATGCTGCTCAGCTGGCAATAATCAAGCAGCTGAGCAGGCAGGAATTACGCAGCACAGCTGGCAATTGTCAAGCAGATGACAGGCAGGAATCGTGCAGCTCAGCTGGCAATTGTCAAGCAGATGAGCAGACAGTAATCACGCAGCTCAGCAGGCCCAGATCACGTGACTGAGCATGCACTGTTCACGTGGCTGATCATACACTGATCACGTGATGATCATGCACTGATCACTTGGATATCATGCACTGATCACGTGGCTGATCATACACTGTTCACGTGTCTGACCATGCACTGATCACGTGGCTGATCATACACTGCTCACGTAACTGATCATGCACTGATCACGTGGCTATCATGCACTGATCACGTGGCTGAACATGCACTGTTCACGTGGCTGATCACACACTGTCACGTGACATATCATGCACTGATCACGTGGCACTCATGCACTGATCACGTGGCTGATCATACTCTGCTCACGTAACTCATGCACACATCACGTGGCTATCATGCACTGCTCACGTGGCTGTCATGGAATGATCACGTAGCAACCATATACTGGTCACGTGACTGATCATGCACTGATCACGTAAATGATCATGCACTGATCACGTGACTGATCATGCACTGATCACGTGACTGATCATGCACTGATCACGTGGCTGATCATGCACTGATCACGTGGCTGATCATGCACTGATCACGTGACTGATCATGCACTGATCACGTGACTGATCATGCACTGATCACGTGGCTATCATGCACTGATCACGTGGCTGATCATGCACTGATCACGTGCCTGATCATGCACTGATCACGTGGCTGATCATGCACTGATCACGTGACTGATCATGCACTGATCACGTGACTGATCATGCACTGATCACGTGGCTATCATGCACTGATCACGTGGCTGATCATGCATGATCACGCAGCTACCATGTACTGGTCACATGACTGATCATGCACTGATCACGTGACTGATCATGCACTGATCACGTGGCTGATCATGCACTGATCACGTGGCTGATCATGCACTGATCACGGGACTGATCATGCACTGATCACGTCTATATCATGCACTGATCACATGACTGCCCATGCACTGATCACGTGGATGATCATACACTAATCATGTGACAGATCATGCACTGATCACGTGGCTGATCATGCACTGATACCGTGACTGAGCATGGACTGATCACATGACTATCATGTAGTGATCACGTGACTTAATGGCGCTGATCATGTGACTGATCATGCACTGATCATGTTTGCTATCATACACTGATCATGTGCCTCTGGAGGCAATAAACAAAGAGCTGAGTAGGCACGAATCAAACAGTCAGCAGGCAATAATCATGGAACTCAGGTGTGAGGAATCATGCTGCTCAGCTGGCAATAATCAAGCAGCTGAGCAGGCAGGAATTACGCAGCACAGCTGGCAATTGTCAAGCAGATGACAGGCAGGAATCGTGCAGCTCAGCTGGCAATTGTCAAGCAGATGAGCAGACAGTAATCACGCAGCTCAGCAGGCCCAGATCACATGACTGAGCATGCACTGTTCACGTGGCTGATCATACACTGATCACGTGATGATCATGCACTGATCACTTGGATATCATGCACTGATCACGTGGCTGATCATACACTGTTCACGTGTCTGACCATGCACTGATCACGTGGCTGATCATACACTGCTCACGTAACTGATCATGCACTGATCACGTGGCTATCATGCACTGATCACGTGGCTGAACATGCACTGTTCACGTGGCTGATCACACACCTGTCACGTGACATATCATGCACTGATCACGTGGCACTCATGCACTGATCACGTGGCTGATCATACACTGATCACGTGACTGATCATGCACTGATCACGTGGCTGATCATGCACTGATCACGTGACTGATCATGCACTGATCACGTGGCTATCATGCACTGATCACGTGGCTGATCATGCACTGATCACGTGGCTGATCATGCACTGATCACGTGACTGATCATGCACTGATCACGTGGCTGATCATGCACTGATCACGTGACTGATCATGCACTGATCACGTGGCTATCATGCACTGATCACGTGGCTGATCATGCACTGATCACGTGGCTGATCACACACCTGTCACGTGACTATCATGCACTGATCACGTGGCATCATGCACTGATCACGTGGCTGATCATACACTGATCACGTGACTCATGCACTGATCACGTGGCTATCATGCACTGATCACGTGGCTGTCATGCAATGATCACGTAGCTACCATATACTGGTCACGTGACTGATCATGCACTGATCACGTAACTGATCATGCACTGATCACGTGACTGATCATGCACTGATCACGTGACTGATCATGCACTGATCACGTGGCTATCATGCACTGATCACGTGGCTGATCATGCACTGATCACGTAGCAACCATGTACTGATCACGTGACTGATCATGCACTGATCACGTAATTGATCATGCACTGATCACGTGGCTGATCATGCACTGATCACGTGGCTGATCACACATGATCACGTGACTGATCATGCACTGATCACGTGGCTATCATGCACTGATCACGTGACTGATCATGCACTGATCACGTCTATATCATCACTGATCACATGACTGATCATGCACTGATCACGTGATGATCATGCACTGATCACGTGACTGATCATGCACTGATCACGTGGCTGATCATGCACTGATCACGTGGCTGATCATGCACTGATCACGTGACTGATCATGCACTGATCACGTGACTGATCATGCACTGATCACGTGGCTATCATGCACTGATCACTGACTGATCATGCACTGATCACGTCTATATCATGCACTGATCACATGACTGCCCATGCACTGATCACGTGGATGATCATACACTAATCTTGTGACAGATCATGCACTGATCACGTGGCTGATCATGCACTGATACCGTGACTGAGCATGGACTGATCACATGACTATCATGTAGTGATCACGTGACTTAATGGCGCTGATCATGTGACTGATCATGCGCTGATCATGTTTGCTATCATACACTGATCATGTGCCTCTGGAGGCAATAAACAAAGAGCTGAGTAGGCACGAATCAAACAGTCAGCAGGCAATAATCATGGAACTCAGGTGTGAGGAATCATGCTGCTCAGCTGGCAATAATCAAGCAGCTGAGCAGGCAGGAATTACGCAGCACAGCTGGCAATTGTCAAGCAGATGACAGGCAGGAATCGTGCAGCTCAGCTGGCAATTGTCAAGCAGATGAGCAGACAGTAATCACGCAGCTCAGCAGGCCCAGATCACGTGACTGAGCATGCACTGTTCACGTGGCTGATCATGCACTGATCACGTGACTGATCATGCACTGATCACGTGGCTGATCATGCACTGATCACGTGGCTATCATGCACTGATCACGTGACTGATCATGCACTGATCACGTGGCTGATCATGCACTGATCACGTGACTGATCATGCACTGATCACGTGGCTGATCATGCACTGATCACGTGACTGATCATGCACTGATCACGTGGCTATCATGCACTGATCACGTGGCTGATCATGCACTGATCACGCAGCTACCATGCACTGATCACGTGACTGATCATGCACTGATCACATAATTGATCATGCACTGATCACGTGGCTTATCATGCACTGATCATGTGACTGATCATGTGCTGATCATGTTTGGTGTCACACACTGATCATGTGCCTCTGGAGGCAATGAACATAGAGCTGAGTAGGCAGGAATCAGTCAGCAGGCTATAATCATGGAACTCACCTCTGAGAAATCATGCTGCACAGCTGGCAATAATCAAGTAGATGAGCAGGCAGGAATTACGCAGCACAGCTGGCAATTGTCAAGCAGATGACAGGCAGGAATCATGCAGCTCAGCTGGCAATTGTCAAGCAGATGAGCAGACAGTAATCACGCAGCTCAGCAGGCCCTGATCACGTGACTGAGCATGCACTGATCACGTGGCTGATCACACACTATCACATGACTGATCATGCACTGATCACGTGACTGATCATGCACTGATCACGTGGCTATCATGCACTGATCACGTGGCTGATCATGCACTGATCACGTGGCTGATCATGCACTGATCACGTGACTGATCATGCACTGATCACGTGACTGATCATGCACTGATCACGTGGCTATCATGCACTGATCACGTGGCTGATCATGCACTGATCACGTGCTGATCATGCACTGATCACGTGGCTGATCATGCACTGATCACGTGACTGATCATGCACTGATCACGTGACTGATCATGCACTGATCACGTGGCTATCATGCACTGATCACGTGGCTGATCATGCACTGATCACGTGGCTGATCATGCACTGATCACGTGGCTGATCATGCACTGATCACGTGACTGATCATGCACTGATCACGTGACTGATCATGCACTGATCACGTGGCTATCATGCACTGCTCACGTGGCTGATCATGCAATGATCACGTAGCTACCATGTACAGGTCACGTGAATGATCATACACCCATCAGGTGACTGATCATGCACTGATCACGTGGCTATCATGCACTGATCACGAGACTGATCATGCACTGATCACGTCTATATCATGCACTGATCACATGACTGCCCATGCACTGATCACGTGGATGATCATACACTAATCATGTGACAGATCATGCACTGATCACGTGGCTGATCATGCACTGATACCGTGACTGAGCATGGACTGATCACATGACTATCATGTAGTGATCACGTGACTTAATGGCGCTGATCATGTGACTGATCATGCGCTGATCATGTTTGCTATCATACACTGATCATGTGCCTCTGGAGGCAATAAACAAAGAGCTGAGTAGGCACGAATCAAAGAGTCAGCAGGCAATAATCATGGAACTCAGCTGTGAGGAATCATGCTGCTCAGCTGGCAATAATCAAGCAGTTGAGCAGGCAGGAATTACGCAGCACAGATGGCAATTGACAAGCAGATGACAGGCAGGAATCGTGCAGCTCAGCTGGCAATTGTCAAGCAGATGAGCAGAAAGTAATCACGCATCTCAGAAGGCCCTGATCACGTGACTGAGCATGCACTGTTCACGTGGCTGATCATACACTGATCACGTGATTGATCATGCACTGATCACTTGGATATCATGCACTGATCACGTGGCTGATCATACACTGTTCAGGTGTCTGACCATGCACTGATCACGTGGCTCATCATACACTGCTCACGTAACTAATCATGCACTGATCACGTGGCTATCATGAACTGAATACGTGGCTGAACATGCACTGTTCACGAGGCTGAACACACCTGTCACATGACATATCATGCACTGATCACGTGGCTGATCATACTCTGCTCACGTAACTCATCATGCACATATCACGTTTCTATCATGCACTGTTCACGTGGCTCGTCATGGAATGGTCACGTAGCTACCATATACTGGTCACGTGACTGATCATGCACTGATCACGTAAATGATCATGCACTGTTTACGTGACTGATCATGTACTGATAATGTGACAGATCATGAACTCATCACATGGCTGATCATGCACTGATCACGTAATTGATCATGCACTTATCACGTGGCTGATCATGCACTGATCACGTGGCTGATCATGCACTGATCACGTGACTATTCATGCACTGATCACGTGACTGATCATGCACTGATCACCTGGCTATCATGCACTGATCACGTGGCTGGTCATACACTGATCACATGACTGATCATGCACTGTTCACGTGACTGATCATGTACAGATCACGTGAATAATCATGAAGTGATCACGTGGCTATCCTGCACTGATCACGTGGATATCATGCACTGATCACGTGACTGATCACACACGTATCACATGACTTATCATGCACTGATCACGTGGCTATCATGCACTGATCACGTGGCTGATCATGCAATGATCACGTAGCTACCATGCACTGGTCACGTGACTTATCATGCACTGATCAGCTAATTTATCATGCACTGATCACGTGACTGATCATGCACTGATCACGTGGCTATCATGCACTGCTCACGTGGCTGATCATGCAATGATCACGCAGCTACCATGTACTGGTCACATGACTGATCATGCACTGATCACGTGGCTATCATGCACTGCTCACGTGGCTGATCATGCACTGATCACACAGCTACCATGTACTGGTCACATGACTGATCATGCACTGATCACATAATTGATCATGCACTGACCACCTGGTAATCATGCATTGATCATGTGACTGATCATGTGCTGATCATGTTTGGTGTCACACACTGATCATGTGCTTCTGCAGGCAATGAACATAGAACTGAGTAGGCAGGAATCAGTCAGCAGGCTATAATCATGGAACTCAGCTCTGAGAAATCATGCTGCTCAGCTGGCAATAATCAAGTAGATCAGCAGGCAGGAATTACGCAGCACAGCTGGCAATTGTCAAGCAGATGACAGGCAGGAATCGTGCAGCTCAGCTGGAAATTGTCAAGCAGATGAGCAGACAGTAATCACGCAGCTCAGCAGGCCCTGATCACGTGACTGAGCATGCACTGTTCACATGGCTGATCACACACCTATCACGTGACTGATCATGCACTGATCATGTGACTGATCATGCACTGATCACGTAGCTATCTTGCACTGATCACGTGGCTGATCATACACTCATCACGGGACTGATCGTGCACTGATCACGGGCTATCATGCATTGACTACATGACTCCACATGCACTGATCACGTGGATGATCATGCACTGATCACGTGACTGACCATGCACTGATCACGTGACTGATCAGGCACTCATCAAATGGCTGATATTGCACTGATCACGTGGCTATCATGCACTGATCACTTGGCTGGACATACACTGATCACGTGCCTGGTCATGCACTGATCACGTGGCTGATCATGCTCTGATCACGTGACAGATCATGCACTGATCTCGTGTCTGATCGTGCACTGATCACGTGGCTATCATGCACTGCTCACGCGGCTGATCATGCGATGATCACGCAGGTACCATATACTGGTCACATGACTGATCATGCACTGAACACGTGATTGATCATGCACTGATCACGTGGCTATCATGCACTACTCACGTGGCTGATCATGCAATGATTATGTAGCTACCATGTACCGGTCAGGTGACTGATCATACACACATTAGGTGACGGATCATGCACTGATCACGTCGCTGATCATACACTGATCACCTGCCTGGTCATGCACAGATCACGTGACAAATCATGAACTGATCACATAGCTATCATGAAATGATCACCTGGCTGATCATGCACTGATCACGTGGCTGATCATGCACTGATACCGTGACTCAGCATGGACTGATCACATGACTATCATGTAGTGATCACGTGACTTAATGGCTCTGATCATGTGACTGATCATGCGCTGATCATGTTTGCTATCATACACTGATCATTTGCCTCTGGAGGCAATAAACAAAGAGCTGAGTAGGCACGAATCAAACAGTCAGCAGGCAATAATCATGGAACTCAGGTGTGAGGAATCATGCTGCTCAGCTGGCAATTGTCAAGCAGATTACAGGCAGGAATCATGCAGCTCAGCTGGCAATTTTCAAGCAGATGAGCAGACAGTAATCACGCAGCTCAGCAGGCCCTTATCACGTGACGGAGCATGCACTATTCACGTGGCTGATCATACACTGATCACGTGATGATCATGCACTAATCACTTCGATATCATGCACTGATCACGTGGCTGATCATACACTGTTCACGTGTCTGACCATGCACTGATCACGTGGCTGATCATACACTGCTCAGGTAACTGATCATGCACTGATCACGTGGCTATCATGCACTGATCACGTGGCTGAACATGCACTGTTCACGTGGCTGATCACACACCTGTCAGGTGACATATCATGCACAGATCACGTGGCACTCATGCACTGATCACGTGGCTGATCATAATCTGCTCACGTAACTGATCATGCACACATCACGTGGCTATCATGCACTGCTCACGTGGCTGATCATGCGATGATCACGCAGCTACCATGTACTGGTCACATGACTGATCATGCACTGATCACGTGACTGATCATGCAGTGATCACGTGGCTATCATGCACTACTCACGTGGCTGATCATGCAATGTTCATGTAACTACCAGGTACAGGTCCCGTGAATGATCATACACCCATCAGGTGACTGATCATACACTGTTCACGTGGCTGATCACACACCTGTCTGGTGACATATCATGCACAGATCACGTGGCACTCATGCACTGATCACGTGACTGATCATGCACTGATCTCGTGTCTGATCATGCACTGATCACGTGGCTATCATGCACTGCTCACGTGGCTGATCATGCGATGATCACGCAGCTACCATGTACTGGTCACAAGACTGATCATGCACTGATCACGTGATTGATCATGCAGTGAGCATTTGGCTATCATGCAATACTCACGTGGCTGATCATGCAATGATCATGTAGCTACCATGTACAGGTCACGTGAATGATCATACACCCATCAGGTGACTGATCATGCACTGATCACGTGGCTATCATGCACTGATCACGAGACTGATCATGCACTGATCACGTCTATATCTTGCACTGATCACATGACTGCCCATGCACTGATCACGTGGATGATCATACACTAATCATGTGACAGATCATGCACTGATCACGTGGCTGATCATGCACTGATACCGTGACTGAGCATGGACTGATCACATGACTATCATGTAGTGATCACGTGACTTAATGGCGCTGATCATGTGACTTATCATGAGCTGATCATGTTTGCTATCATACACTGATCATGTGCCTCTGGAGGCAATAAACAAAGAGCTGAGTAGGCACGAATCAAACAGTCAGCAGGCAATAATCATGGAACTCAAGTGTGAGCAATCATGCTGCTCAGCTGGCAATAATCAAGCAGCTGAGCAGGCAGGAATTATGCAGCACAGCTGACAATTGTCAAGCAGATGACAGGCAGGAATCGTGCAGCTCAGCTATCAATTGTCAAGCAGATGAGCAGACAGGAATCACGCAGATCAGCAGGCCCAGATCACGTGACTGAGCATGCACAGTTCACGTGGCTGATCATACACTGATCACGTGATTGATCACGCACTGATCACTTGGATATCATGCACTGATCACGTGGCTGATCATACACTGTTCACGTGTCTGACCATGCACTGATCACGTGTCTGATCATACACTGCTCACGTAACTGATCATGCACTGATCACGTGACTGATAATGCACTGATCACGTGGCTATCATGCACAGATCACTTGGCTGGACATACAGTGATCACGTGCCTGGTCATGCACTGATCACGTGGCTGATCATGCACTGAATACGTGGCTGAACATCGACTGTTCACGTGGCTGTTCACACACCTGTCACGTGACATATCACGCACTGATCACCTGGCACTCATGCACTGATCACGTGGCTGATCATACTCTGCTCACGAAACTCATAATGCACACATCACGTGGCTATCATGCACTGCTCACGTGGTTCGTCATGGAATGATCACAAAGCTACCACATACTGGTCACGTGACTGCTCATGCACAGATCACGTAAATGATCATGCACTGTTCACGTGACTGCTCATGTACTGATCACGTGACTGATAATGCACTGATCACGTGGCTATCATGCTCTGCTCACGTGGCTGATCATGCAACGATCACGTAGCAACCATGTACTGGTCACGTGACTGATCATGCACTGATCACGTAATTGATCCTGCACTGATCACGTGGCTCATCACGCACTGATCCGGTGGCTGATCACACAGGTATCACGTGACTGATCATGTACAGATCACGTGACTAATCATGAAGTGATCACGTGGCTATCCTGCACTGATCACGTGGCTGATTTCACACGTATCAGGTCACTGATCATGCACTGATCACGTGGCTATCATGCACTGATCACGTGACTGATCATGCACAGATCACGTGACTGATCATGCACAGATCACGTAACTGATCATGCACTGATCACCTGGCTATCATACACTGCTCACGTGGCTGATCATGCAGTTATCACGCAGCTACCATGTACTGGTCACATGACTGATCATGCACTGATCACATAACTGATCATGCACTGATCACCTGGCTTATCATGCATTGATCATGTGACTGATCATGTGCTGATCATGTTTGGTGTCACACACTGATCATGTGCCTCTGGAGGCAATGAACATAGAGCTGAGTAGGCAGGAATCAATCAGCAGGCTATCATCATGGAACTCACCTCGGAGAAATCATGCTGCTCAGCTGGCAATAATCAAGTAGATGAGCAGGCAGGAATTACGCAGCACAGGTGGCAATTGTCAAGGAGATGACAGGGAGGAATCGTGCAGCTCAGCTGGAAATTGTCAAGCAGATGAGCAGACAGTAATCACGCAGCTCAGCAGGCCCTGATCACGTGACTGAGCATGCACTGTTCACATGGCTGATCACACACCTATCACGTGATGGTCATGCACTGATCATGTGACTGATCATGCACTGATCACGTAGCTATCTTTCACTGATCACATGGCTGATCATACACTCATCACGGGACTGAACGTGCACTGATCACGGCGCTATCATGCATTGACTACATGACTTCACATGCACTGATCAAGTGACTGATCAGGCACTGATCAAATGGCTGATCATGCACTGATCACGTGGCTATCATGCACTGCTCACGTGGCTGATCAGGCAATGATCACGTAGCTACTATGTACTGGTCACGTGATGATCATGCACTGATCACGTAATTTATCATGCAGTGATCATGTGGCTGATCATGCACTGATCACGGGGCTGATCATACATTGATCATGTGACTGATCAGGCACTGATCACGTGACTGATCATGCACTGATCACGTGGCTATCATGCACTGATCACTTGGCTGGACATACACTGATCACGTGCCTGGTCATGCACTGATCACGTGGCTGATCATGCACTGATCACGTGACTAATCATGCACTAATCTCGTGTCTGATCATGCACTGATCACGTGGCTATCATGCACTGCTCACGTGGCTGATCATGCCATGATCACACAGCTACCATGTACTGGTCACATGACTGATCATGCACTGATCACGTGACTGATCATGCAGTGATCACGTGGCTATCAAGCACTACCCACGTGGCTGATCATGCAATGATCATGTAGCTACCATGTACAGGTCACGTGAATGATCATACACCCATCAGGTGACTGATCATGCACTGATCACGTGGCTATCATGCACTGATCACGAGACTGATCATGCACTGATCACGTCTATATCATGCACTGATCACATGACTGCCCATGCACTGATCACGTGGATGATCATACACTAATCATGTGACAGATCATGCACTGATCACTTGGATATCATGCACTGATCACGTGGCTAATCATACACTGTTCACGTGTCTGACCATGCACTGATCACGTGGCTGATCATACACTGCTCACGTAACTGATCATGCATTGATCACGTGACTGATCATGCACTGATCACGTGGCTATCATGCACTGATAACTTGGCTGGATATACACTGATTACGTGCCTGGTCATGCACTGATCACGTGGCTGATCATGCACTGAATACGTGGCTGAACATGCACTGTTCACGTGGCTGATCACACACCTCTCACGTGACATATCATGCACTGATCACCTGGCACTCATGCACTGATCACGTGGCTGATCATACTCTGCTCACGAAACTCATCGTGCACACATCACGTGGCTATCATGCACTGCTTACGTGGTTCGTCATGGAATGATCACGAAGCTACCATATACTGGTCACGTGACTGATCATGCACAGATCACGTAAATGATCATGCACTGTTCACGAGACTGATCATGTACTGATCACGTGACTGATCATGCACTGATCACGTGGCTATCATGCTCTGCTCACGTGGCTGATCATGCACGATCACGTAGCAACCATGTACTGGTCTCGTGACTGATCATCCACTGATCACGTAATTGATCCTGCACTGATCACCTGGCTCATCACGCACTGATCCGGTTGCTGATCACACACGTATCACGTGACTGATCATGTACAGATCACGTGACTAATCATGAAGTGATCACGTGGCTATCCTACACTGATCACGTGGATATCATGCACTGATCACGTGGCTGACCACACACGTATCACTTGACTGATCATGCACTGATCACGGGGCTATCATGCACTGATCACGTGACTGATCATGCACAGATCACGTGACTGATCATGCACAGATCACGTGGCTATCATGCACTGCTCATGTGGCTGATCATGCAGTGATCATACAGCTACCATGTACTAGTCACATGACTGATCATGCACTGATCAAATAATTGATCATGCACTGATCACCTGGCTTATCATGCATTGATCATATGAGTGATCATGTACTGATCATGTTTGGCGTCACACACTGATCATGTGCCTCTGGAGGCAATGAACATAGAGCTGAGTAGGCAGGAATCAGTCAGCAGGCTATAATCATGGAACTCACCTCTGAGAAATCATGCTGCTCAGCTGGCAATAATCAAGTAGATGAGCAGGCAGGAATTACGCAGCACAGGTGGCAATTGTCAAACAGATGAGCAGACAGTAATCACGCATCTCAGCAGGCCCTGATCACGTGACTGAGCATGCACTGTTCACATGGCTGATGACACACCTATCACGTGACTGATCATGCACTTATCACGTGGCTTTCATGCACTGATCACGTGATTGCGCATGCATTGTTCACGTCATAGTATGCACTGATCACGTGGCTATCATGCCCTGATGACGTGGCTAATCATGCACTGATCATATGACTGATCATGCACTGATCACATAGCTATCTTGCACTGATCACTTGGCTGATCATACACTCAATTCGGGACTGATTGTGCACTGATCAAGGCGCTATCATGCATTGATTACATGACTCACATGCACTGATCACGTGGATGATCATGCACTGATCACGTGACTGACCATGCACTGATCACGTGACTGATCATGCACTGATCACGTGGCTATCATGCACTGATCACCTGGCTATCATGCACTGATCACGTGACTGATCATGCACTGATCACGAGTCTATCATGCACTGATCACTTGGCTGGACATACACTGATCACGTGCCTGGTCATGCACTGATCAGGTGGCGGATCATGCACTGATCACGTGACTGATCATGCACTGATCACGTGGCTATCATGCACTGATCACCTGGCTATAATGCACAGATCACGTGTCTGATCATGCACTGCTGACGTGACTGATCATGCACTGATCACGAGTCTATCATGCACTGATCACTTGGCTGGACATACACTGATCACGAGACTGATCATGCACTGATCACGTGACTGATCATGCACTGATCACGTGGTTATCATGCACTGATCACATGGATGGATATACACTGATCACGTGCCTGGTCATGCACTGATCACGTGGCTGATCATGCACTGATCACGTGACTGATCATGCACTGATCTCGTGTCTGATCACGCACTGATCACGTGGCTATCATGCACTTCTCACGTGGCTGATCATGTGATGATCACGCAGCTACCATGTACTGGTCACATGACTGATCATGCACTGATCACGTGACTGATCATGCAGTGATCACGTGGCTATCATGCACTACTCACGTGGCTGATCATGCAATGTTCATGTAACTACCAGGTACAGGTCACGTGAATGATCATACACCCATTAGGTGACTGATCATGCACTGATCACGTCTATATCATGCACTGATCACATGACTGCCCATGCACTGATCACGTGGATGATCATACACTAATCATGTGACAGATCATGCACTGATCACGAGACTTATCATGCACTGTTCACGTCTATATCATGCACTGATCACATGTCTGCCCGTGCACTGATCACATGGATGATCATACACTAATCTTGTGACAGATCATGCACTGATCACGTGGCTGATCATGCACTGATACCGTGACTGAGCATGGAGTGATCACATGACTATCATGTAGTGATCACGTGACTTAATGGTGCTGATCATGTGACTGATCATGCGCTGATCATGTTTGCTATCATACACTGATCATGTGCCTCTGGAGGCAATAAACAAAGAGCTGAGTAGGCACGAATCAAACAGTCAGCAGGCAATAATCATGGAACTCAGCTGTGAGGAATCATGCTGCTCAGCTGGCAATAATCAAGCAGCTGAGCAGGCAGGAATTACGCAGCACAGCTGGCAATTGTCAAGCAGATGACAGGCAGGAATCGTGCAGCTCAGCTGGCAATTGTCAAGCAGATGAGCAGACAGTAATCACGCAGCTCAGCAGGCCCTGATCACGTGACTGAGCATGCACTGTTCACATGGCTGATCATACACTGATCACGTGATGATCATGCACTGATCACTTGGATATCATGCACTGATCACGTGGCTGATCATACACTGTTCACGTGTCTGCCCATGCTCTGCTCACGTGGCTGATCATACACTGCTCACGTAACTGATCATGCACTGATCACGTGGCTATCATGCACTGATCACGTGGCTGAACATGTACTGTTCACGTGGCTGATCACACACCTGTCACGTGACATATCATGCACTGATCACGTGGCACTCATGCACTGATCTCGTGTCTGATCATGCACTGATCACGTGGCTATCATGCACTGCTCACGTGGCTGATCATGCGATGATCACGCAGCTACCATGTACTGGTCACAAGACTGATCATGCACTGATCACGTGATTGATCATGCAGTGAGCATTTGGCTATCATGCAATACTCACGTGGCTGATCATGCAATGATCATGTAGCTACCATGTACAGGTCACGTGAATGATCATACACCCATCAGGTGACTGATCATGCACTGATCACGTGGCTATCATGCACTGATCACGAGACTGATCATGCACTGATCACGTCTATATCTTGCACTGATCACATGACTGCCCATGCACTGATCACGTGGATGATCATACACTAATCATGTGACAGATCATGCACTGATCACGTGGCTGATCATGCACTGATACCGTGACTGAGCATGGACTGATCACATGACTATCATGTAGTGATCACGTGACTTAATGGCGCTGATCATGTGACTGATCATGAGCTGATCATGTTTGCTATCATACACTGATCATGTGCCTCTGGAGGCAATAAACAAAGAGCTGAGTAGGCACGAATCAAACAGTCAGCAGGCAATAATCATGGAACTCAAGTGTGAGCAATCATGCTGCTCAGCTGGCAATAATCAAGCAGCTGAGCAGGCAGGAATTATGCAGCACAGCTGACAATTGTCAAGCAGATGACAGGCAGGAATCGTGCAGCTCAGCTATCAATTGTCAAGCAGATGAGCAGACAGGAATCAGGCAGATCAGCAGGCCCAGATCATGTGACTGAGCATGCACAGTTCACGTGGCTGATCATACACTGATCACGTGATTGATCACACACTGATCACTTGGATATCATGCACTGATCACGTGGCTGATCATACACTGTTCACGTGTCTGACCATGCACTGATCACGTGTCTGATCATACACTGCTCACGTAACTGATCATGCACTGATCACGTGACTGATAATGCACTGATCACGTGGCTATCATGCACAGATCACTTGGCTGGACATACAGTGATCACGTGCCTGGTCATGCACTGATCACGTGGCTGATCATGCACTGAATACGTGGCTGAACATCGACTGTTCACGTGGCTGTTCACACACCTGTCACGTGACATATCACGCACTGATCACCTGGCACTCATGCACTGATCACGTGGCTGATCATACACTGCTCACGAAACTCATAATGCACACATCACGTGGCTATCATGCACTGCTCACGTGGTTCGTCATGGAATGATCACAAAGCTACCACATACTGGTCACGTGACTGCTCATGCACAGATCACGTAAATGATCATGCACTGTTCACGTGACTGATCATGTACTGATCACGTGACTGATAATGCACTGATCACGTGGCTATCATGCTCTGCTCACGTGGCTGATCATGCAACGATCACGTAGCAACCATGTACTGGTCACGTGACTGATCATGCACTGATCACGTAATTGATCCTGCACTGATCACGTGGCTCATCACGCACTGATCCGGTGGCTGATCACACAGGTATCACGTGACTGATCATGTACAGATCACGTGACTAATCATGAAGTGATCACGTGGCTATCCTGCACTGATCACGTGGCTGATTTCACACGTATCAGGTCACTGATCATGCACTGATCACGTGGCTATCATGCACTGATCACGTGACTGATCATGCACAGATCACGTGACTGATCATGCACAGATCACGTAACTGATCATGCACTGATCACCTGGCTATCATACACTGCTCACGTGGCTGATCATGCAGTTATCACGCAGCTACCATGTACTGGTCACATGACTGATCATGCACTGATCACATAATTGATCATGCACTGATCACCTGGCTTATCATGCATTGATCATGTGACTGATCATGTGCTGATCATGTTTGGTGTCACACACTGATCATGTGCCTCTGGAGGCAATGAACATAGAGCTGAGTAGGCAGGAATCAATCAGCAGGCTATCATCATGGAACTCACCTCGGAGAAATCATGCTGCTCAGCTGGCAATAATCAAGTAGATGAGCAGGCAGGAATTACGCAGCACAGGTGGCAATTGTCAAGGAGATGACAGGCAGGAATCGTGCAGCTCAGCTGGAAATTGTCAAGCAGATGAGCAGACAGTAATCACGCAGCTCAGCAGGCCCTGATCACGTGACTGAGCATGCACTGTTCACATGGCTGATCACACACCTATCACGTGATGGTCATGCACTGATCATGTGACTGATCATGCACTGATCACGTAGCTATCTTGCACTGATCACATGGCTGATCATACACTCATCACGGGACTGAACGTGCACTGATCACGGCGCTATCATGCATTGACTACATGACTTCACATGCACTGATCACGTGACTGATCAGGCACTGATCAAATGGCTGATCATGCACTGATCACGTGGCTATCATGCACTGCTCACGTGGCTGATCAGGCAATGATCACGTAGCTACTATGTACTGGTCACGTGATGATCATGCACTGATCACGTAATTTATCATGCAGTGATCATGTGGCTGATCATGCACTGATCACGGGGCTGATCATACATTGATCATGTGACTGATCAGGCACTGATCACATGACTGATCATGCACTGATCACGTGGCTATCATGCACTGATCACTTGGCTGGACATACACTGATCACGTGCCTGGTCATGCACTGATCACGTGGCTGATCATGCACTGATCACGTGACTAATCATGCACTAATCTCGTGTCTGATCATGCACTGATCACGTGGCTATCATGCACTGCTCACGTGGCTGATCATGCCATGATCACACAGCTACCATGTACTGGTCACATGACTGATCATGCACTGATCACGTGACTGATCATGCAGTGATCACGTGGCTATCATGCACTACCCACGTGGCTGATCATGCAATGATCATGTAGCTACCATGTACAGGTCACGTGAATGATCATACACCCATCAGGTGACTGATCATGCACTGATCACGTGGCTATCATGCACTGATCACGAGACTGATCATGCACTGATCACGTCTATATCATGCACTGATCACATGACTGCCCATGCACTGATCACGTGGATGATCATACACTAATCATGTGACAGATCATGCACTGATCACTTGGATATCATGCACTGATCACGTGGCTAATCATACACTGTTCACGTGTCTGACCATGCACTGATCACGTGGCTGATCATACACTGCTCACGTAACTGATCATGCATTGATCACGTGACTGATCATGCACTGATCACGTGGCTATCATGCACTGATAACTTGGCTGGATATACACTGATCACGTGCCTGGTCATGCACTGATCACGTGGCTGATCATGCACTGAATACGTGGCTGAACATGCACTGTTCACGTGGCTGATCACACACCTCTCACGTGACATATCATGCACTGATCACCTGGCACTCATGCACTGATCACGTGGCTGATCATACTCTGCTCACGAAACTCATCGTGCACACATCACGTGGCTATCATGCACTGCTTACGTGGTTCGTCATGGAATGATCACGAAGCTACCATATACTGGTCACGTGACTGATCATGCACAGATCACGTGAATGATCATGCACTGTTCACGAGACTGATCATGTACTGATCACGTGACTGATCATGCACTGATCACGTGGCTATCATGCTCTGCTCACGTGGCTGATCATGCAACGATCACGTAGCAACCATGTACTGGTCTCGTGACTGATCATCCACTGATCACGTAATTGATCCTGCACTGATCACCTGGCTCATCACGCACTGATCCGGTTGCTGATCACACACGTATCACGTGACTGATCATGTACAGATCACGTGACTAATCATGAAGTGATCACGTGGCTATCCTACACTGATCACGTGGATATCATGCACTGATCACGTGGCTGACCACACACGTATCACTTGACTGATCATGCACTGATCACGGGGCTATCATGCACTGATCACGTGACTGATCATGCACAGATCACGTGACTGATCATGCACAGATCACGTGGCTATCATGCACTGCTCATGTGGCTGATCATGCAGTGATCATACAGCTACCATGTACTAGTCACATGACTGATCATGCACTGATCAAATAATTGATCATGCACTGATCACCTGGCTTATCATGCATTGATCATATGAGTGATCATGTACTGATCATGTTTGGCGTCACACACTGATCATGTGCCTCTGGAGGCAATGAACATAGAGCTGAGTAGGCAGGAATCAGTCAGCAGGCTATAATCATGGAACTCACCTCTGAGAAATCATGCTGCTCAGCTGGCAATAATCAAGTAGATGAGCAGGCAGGAATTACGCAGCACAGGTGGCAATTGTCAAACAGATGAGCAGACAGTAATCACGCATCTCAGCAGGCCCTGATCACGTGACTGAGCATGCACTGTTCACATGGCTGATCACACACCTATCACGTGACTGATCATGCACTTATCACGTGGCTTTCATGCACTGATCACGTGATTGCGCATGCATTGTTCACGTCATAGTATGCACTGATCACGTGGCTATCATGCCCTGATGACGTGGCTAATCATGCACTGATCATATGACTGATCATGCACTGATCACATAGCTATCTTGCACTGATCACTTGGCTGATCATACACTCAATTCGGGACTGATTGTGCACTGATCAAGGCGCTATCATGCATTGATTACATGACTCCACATGCACTGATCACGTGGATGATCATGCACTGATCACGTGACTGACCATGCACTGATCACGTGACTGATCATGCACTGATCACGTGGCTATCATGCACTGATCACCTGGCTATCATGCACTGATCACGTGACTGATCATGCACTGATCACGAGTCTATCATGCACTGATCACTTGGCTGGACATACACTGATCACGTGCCTGGTCATGCACTGATCAGGTGGCGGATCATGCACTGATCACGTGACTGATCATGCACTGATCACGTGGCTATCATGCACTGATCACCTGGCTATAATGCACAGATCACGTGGCTGATCATGCACTGCTGACGTGACTGATCATGCACTGATCACGAGTCTATCATGCACTGATCACTTGGCTGGACATACACTGATCACGAGACTGATCATGCACTGATCACGTGACTGATCATGCACTGATCACGTGGTTATCATGCACTGATCACATGGATGGATATACACTGATCACGTGCCTGGTCATGCACTGATCACGTGGCTGATCATGCACTGATCACGTGACTGATCATGCACTGATCTCGTGTCTGATCATGCACTGATCACGTGGCTATCATGCACTTCTCACGTGGCTGATCATGTGATGATCACGCAGCTACCATGTACTGGTCACATGACTGATCATGCACTGATCACGTGACTGATCATGCAGTGATCACGTGGCTATCATGCACTACTCACGTGGCTGATCATGCAATGTTCATGTAACTACCAGGTACAGGTCACGTGAATGATCATACACCCATCAGGTGACTGATCATGCACTGATCACGTCTATATCATGCACTGATCACATGACTGCCCATGCACTGATCACGTGGATGATCATACACTAATCATGTGACAGATCATGCACTGATCACGTGGCTGATCATGCACTGACACTGTGACTGAGCATGGACTGATCACATGACTATCATGTAGTGATCACGTGACTTAATGGCTCTGATCATGTGACTGATCATGAGCTGATCATGTTTGCTATCATACACTGATCATGTGCCTCTGGAGGCAATAAACAAAGAGCTGAGTAGGCACGAATCAAACAGTCAGCAGGCAATAATCATGGAACTCAGGTGTGAGGAATCATGCTGCTCAGCTGGCAATAATCAAGCAGCTGAGCAGGCAGGAATTACGCAGCACAGCTGGCAATTGTCAAGCAGATGACAGGCAAGAATCATGCAGCACAGCTGGCAATTGTCAAGCAGATGAGCAGACAGTAATCACGCAGCTCAGCAGGCCCTGATCACGTGCCTGGTCATGCACTGATCACGTGGCTGATCATGCATTTATCATTTGGCTGATCATGCACAGATCACGTAAATGATCACGCACTGTTCACGTGACTGATCATGTAATGATCACGTGATTGATCATGCACTGATCTCGTGGCTATCATGCACTGATCATGTGGCTGTCATGCACTGATCACGTGGATATCATGCACTGATCACGTGGCTGATTACACACGTATCACATGACTGATCATGCACTGATCACGTGGTTATCATGCACTGATCAAGTGGCTATCATGCACTGATCATGTGGCTGATCAGGCAATGATCACGTAGCTACCATGTACAGGTCACGTGAATGATCATACACCCATCAGGTGACTGATCATGCACTGATCACGTGGCTATCATGCACTGATCACGAGACTGATCATGCACTGTTCACGTCTATATCATGCACTGATCACATGACTGCCCATGCACTGATCACGTGGATGATCATACACTAATCTTGTGACAGATCATGCACTGATCACGTGGCTGATCATGCACTGATACCGTGACTGAGCATGGACTGATCACATGACCATCATGTAGTGATCACGTGACTTAATGGCGCTGATCATGTGACTGATCATGCGCTGATCATGTTTGCTATCATACACTGATCATGTGCCTCTGGAGGCAATAAACAAAGAGCTGAGTAGGCACGAATCAAACAGTCAGCAGGCAATAATCATGGAACTCAGCTGTGAGGAATCATGCTGCTCAGCTGGCAATAATCAAGCAGCTGAGCAGGCAGGAATTACGCAGCACAGCTGGCAATTGTCAAGCAGATGACAGGCAGGAATCGTGCAGCTCAGCTGGCAATTGTCAAGCAGATGAGCAGACAGTAATCACGCAGCTCAGCAGGCCCTGATCACGTGACTGAGCATGCACTGTTCACATGGCTGATCATACACTGATCACGTGATGATCATGCACTGATCACTTGGATATCATGCACTGATCACGTGGCTGATCATACACTGTTCACGTGTCTGCCCATGCTCTGCTCACGTGGCTGATCATACACTGCTCACGTAACTGATCATGCACTGATCACGTGGCTATCATGCACTGATCACGTGGCTGAACATGTACTGTTCACGTGGCTGATCACACACCTGTCACGTGACATATCATGCACTGATCACGTGGCACTCATGCACTGATCACGTGGCTGATCATACTCTGCTCACGAAACTCATCATGCACACATCACGTTTCTATCATGCACTGCTCACGTGGCTCGTCATGGAATGATCACGTAGCTGCCCTATACTGGTCACGTGAGTGATCATGCACAGATCACGTAAATGATCATGCACTGTACACGTGACTGATCATGTACTGATCACGTGACTGATCATGAACTGATCACGTGGCTGATCATGCACTGATCACGTAATTGATCATGCACTTATCATTTGGCTGATCATGCACTGATCACGTGGCTGATCATACACTGATCACGTGACTGATCATGCACTGATCACGTGACTGATCATGCACTGATCACGTGGCTATCATGCACTGATCCCTTGGCTGGTCATACACTGATCACATGACTGATCATGCACTCTTCACGTGACTGATCAGGT
Source organism: Bos javanicus (assembly GCF_032452875.1). Taxonomy (NCBI): domain Eukaryota; kingdom Metazoa; phylum Chordata; class Mammalia; order Artiodactyla; family Bovidae; genus Bos; species Bos javanicus. The sequence goes on from NW_026893875.1 coordinate 247,648, forward strand.
ACTGATCACGTGACTGATCATGCACTGATCACGTAATTGATCATGCACTGATCACGTGGCTGATCATGCAATGATCACTTGACTGACCATGCACTGATCACGTGATGGATCCTTCACTGATCAGTTGGCTATCATGCACTTATTACTTGGCTGATCATACACTGATCACGTGACTGATAATGCACTGATCATCTGGCTATCGTGCACTCATTACCTGGCTATCGTGCACTGATCACGTGGTTGATCATACACTGATCACGAGACTGATCATGCACTGATCACGTCTATATCATGCACTGATTACATGACTGCCCATGCACTGATCACCCGGATGATCATACACTGATCATGCGGCAGATCATGCACTGATCACGTGGCTATCATGCACTGCTCACGCGGCTGTTCATGCAATGATCACGTAGCTACCATGTACTGGTCACGTGTGTGATCATGCACTGATCACGTAATTGATCATGCACTGATCAGGTGACTTATCATGCACTGTTAACGTTAGTGATCATGCACTGATCGCGTAACTGATCATGCACTGATCTCGTGGCTATCATGCACGGCTCATGTGGCTGATCATGCAATGATCACCTAGCTACCATATACTGGTCACGTAACTGATCATGCACTGATCACATAATTGATCATGCACTGATCATGTGGCTGAGCATGAACTGTTCACCTGGCTGATCATACACTGATCACGTGACTGATCATGCACTGATCACGTGACTGATCATGCACTGATCACGTGGCTAATCATGCACTGATCACGTGGCTATAATGCACTGCTCACGTGGCTAATCATGCAATGATCACGCAGCTACCCTGTACTGGTCACAGGGGTGATTTTGCACTGATCACGTGACTGATCATGCTCTGATCACGTGGCTATCATGCACTACCACGTGGCTGATCATGCAATGATCATGTAGCTACCATGTACCGGTCACGTGACTGATCATACACCCATCAGGTGACTGATCATGCACTGATCACGTGGCTATCATGCACTGTTCACGTGGCTGATGATACACTGATCACCTGCCTGGTCATGCACAGATCACGTGAGTAATCATGAACTGATTACGTAGCTATCATGCACTGATAACCTGGCTGATCATGCACTGATCACGTGGCTATCATGCACTGATCACGTGGCTGATCATGCACTGATACCGTGACTGAGCATGGACTGATCACATGACTATCATGTAGTGATCACGTGACTTAATGGTGCTGATCATGTGACTGATCATGCGCTGATCATGTTTGCTATCATACACTGATCATGTGCCTCTGGAGGCAATGAACATAGAGCTGAGTAGGCAGGAATCAGCCAGCAGGCTATAATCATGGAACTCAGCTGTGAGGAATCATGCTGCTCAGCTGGCAATAATCAAGCAGCTGAGCAGGCAGGAATTATGCAGCACAGCTGGCAATTGTCAAGCAGATGAGCAGACAGTAATCACGGAGCTCAGCACGCACTGACCACGTGACTGAGCATTCACTGTTCACGTGGCTGATCGTATACTGATCACGTGATTGATCATGCACTGATCACTTGTATATCATGGAGTGATCACGTGGCTGATCATACAGTGTTCACGTGTCTGACCATGCACTGATAAGGTGACTTATCATACACTGCTCACGAAACTGATCATGCACTGATCACGTGGCTATCATGCACTGATCACGTGGATATCATGCACTGATATCATGCACTGGTCACGTGGCTGATCAAACACGTATCACGTGACTGATCATGCACTGATCACGTAGCTATCATGCAATGATCACGTGGCTATCATGCACTGATCACGTGGTTGATGATGCACTTATACCGTGACTGAGCATGGACTGATCACATGACTACCGTGTAGTGATCACGTGGCTTAATGGCGCTGATTATGTGACTGATCATGCGCTGATCATGTTTGCTACCATACACTGATCATGTGCCTCTGGAGGCAATAAACAAAGAGCTGAGTAGGCACGAATCAAGCAGTCAGCAGGAAATAATCATGGAACTCAGCTGTGAGGAATCATGCTGCTCAGCTGGCAATAATCAAGCAGCTGAGCAGGCAGGAATTACGCAGCACAGCTGGCAATTGTCAAGCAGATGACAGGCAGGAATCGTGCAGCTCAGCTGGCAATTGTCAAGCAGATGAGCAGACAGTAATCACGCAGCTCAGCAGGCCCTGATCACGTGACTGAGCATGAACTGTTCACGTGGCTGATCATACACTGATTACGTGATTGATCATGCACTGATCACTTGGATATCATGCACTGATCACGTGGCTGATCATACACTGTTCATGTGTCTGACCATGCATTGATCACGTGGCTGATCATACACTGCTCACGTAACTGATCATGCACTGATCACGTGGCTATCATGCACTGATCACGTGGCTGAACATGCACTGTTCACGTCGCTGATCACACACCTGTCACGTGACATATCATGCACTGATCACGTGGCACTCATGGACTGATCACGTGACTGATCATACTCTGCTCACGTAACTGATCATGCACACATCACGTGGCTATCATGCACTGCTCACGTGGCTCGTCATGGAATAATCACGTAGCTACCATATACTGGTCACCTGACTGATCATGCACAGATCATGTAAATGATCATGCACTGTTCACGTGACTGATCATGTAGTGATCACATGACTGATCATGCACTGATCACGTGGCTATCATGCTCTGCTCACGTGGCTGATCATGCAACGATCACGTAGCAACCATGTACTGGTCACGTGACTGATCATTCACAGTTCAAGTAATTGATCCTGCACTGATCACGTGGCTCATCATGCACTCATCACGTGGCTGATCACACATGTATCACGTGACTGATCATGCACTGATCACGTGGCTCTCATGCACTGCTCACGTGGCTGATCATGCAGTGATCACGCAGCTACCATGTACTGGTCACATGACTGATCATGCACTGATCACGTAATTGATCATGCACTGATCACCAGGCTTATCATGAATTCATCATGTGACTGATCATGTGCTGATCATGTTTGCTGTCACACACTGATCATGTGCATCTGGAGGCAATAAACAAAGAGCTGAGTAGGCACGAATCATACAGTCAGCAGGCAATAATCATTGAACTCAGGTGTGAGGAATCATGCTGCTCAGCTGGCAATAATCAAGCAGCTGAGCAGGCAGGAATTACGCAGCACAGCTGGCAATTGTCAAGCAGATGACAGGCAGGAATCTTGCAGCTCAGATTGCAATTGTCAAGCAGATGAACAGACAGTAATCACGCAGCTCAGCAGACCCTGATCACGTGACTGAGCATGCACTGTTCACGTGGCTGATCACACACCTGTCACGTGACTGATCATGCACTGATCACGTGGCACTCATGCACTGATCACATGGCTGATCATACTCTGCTCACGTAACTGATCATGCACATATCACGTGGCCATCATGCACTGCTCAAGTGGCTGGTCATGCAATGATCACGTAGCTACCATATACTGGTCACGTGATTCATCATGCACAGATCACGTAAATGATCATGCACTGTTCAAGTGACTGATCATGTACTGATCACGTGACTGATCATGCACTGATCACATGGCTATCATGCACTGCTCACGTGGCTGATCATGCAGTGATCATGTAGCATCCATGTACTGGTCACGTGACTGATCATGCACTGATCACGTAATTGATCCTGAACTGATCACGTGGCTCATCATGCACTGATCAGGTGACTGTTCACCCACTGATCACTTGACTGATCATGTACTGATCACGTGGCTATAATGCACTGATCACGTGGCTGATCATACACTGTTCACGAGCCAGGTCATGCACAGATCACGTGACTAATCATGAACTGATCACGTGGCTATAATTCACTGATCACGTGGATTTCATACACTGATTACGTTCCTGTCATGCACAGATCACGTGACTAATCATGAACTGATCACGTAGGCATCATGCACTGATCACGTTGCTGATCATACACTGTTAACGTGTCTGATCATGCACTGATCACGTGGCTGATCATACACTGCTCATGTAGCTAATCATGCACTTATGACGTGTCTATCATGCAGTGCTCACGTGGCTGATCCTGCAATGATCACGTAGCTAACATCTACTGGTCACGTGACTGATCATGCAAAGGTAACGTAATTGATCATGCACAGATCACGTGACTGATCATGCACTGATCACGTGGCTATCATGCACTACTCACGTGGCTGATCATGCAATGATCACGTGACTGATCATGCACTGATCACGTGGCTATTATGCACTGCTCACGTGGCTGAGCGCGGAACCCACCACGCTTACTAATTATGCCTGGGCTGCTAAGACCCACTCGAGAAGGTGTCTAGGGTGAGGCACCTTTCGCTATTCGAGAGGGCGCCTGCGGCCTACGTAAGTGGTGCAAACTTCTTGTCTTGAAGTTTGATTGGTCTTCCGCTTAAACCAAGCTACTCAGTCTCTTTTCTCCACCGAATTTTCCTACTGAGCTCTCCTCATACTATTATTCTTGACATCTCTGATTAGCATATAAAGAGTCGCCTAGGCCATCTCTCCTTCGAATACCCTGGATCAGTTGGGGCTGGTCCCCGGCAGGTGGCGACCGAACAGGGACCTCAGGAGGCGATACTCAAAGAGCTGAGCAGACACGAACCACGCAATCAGCAGGCAATAAGCATGGAGCTCAGCAGTGACGAATCATGCTGCTCAACTGGCAATAATCAAGCACGTGACCAGGCAGGAATCACGCAGCTCAGCTGGCAATTGTCAAGCAGATGAGCCGACAGGAATCACGCAGCTCAGCTGGCAATTGTCATGCAGATGAGCCGGCAGGAATCACGCAGCTCAGCAGGCCCTGATCACGTGACTCTGCAGGCACTGATCACGTGGCTGATCAAGTCCAGATCACGTGACTGAGCATGCACTGATCACGTGGCTATCATGCACTGATCACGTGACTGCGCATGCACTGATGACGTGGTTGTTCGGGCACTGATCACGTGTTTATCAGGCAGTGATCAGTGACTGACAGGCGCTGATCAGGGACTGTGCACGCACTGATCAGGTGGCTGATCAGGAACTGACCACCTGACCGTGCATGCAGTGATCACGTGGCTGGTCGTTCACTGATCACGTGATTATCATACGGTGATCACGTGACTGAGAGGCGCTGATCACGTGACTGTGCCGTCAGTGATCACGTGGCTGAGCAGGCACTGATATCGTGACTGAGCATGCACTGATCATGTGCCGGGAGCCGGGGAGGCATTCCACTCTGGACAAAGGTCATGAGGAAGGAGGCTCGGCATACGCAAATGCGGGATCGAGCCTCAGGAGTCCACCCAGATGTTCTCGAGCATCTCCCCCCAAAAAACCGGAGTCTGCCTACTGTATTGCTTTGTGCTCTCACCTCTGATTTCACTGGGGGCTGTCCCCCACCACCATCTCGCTCTCTCTGTCAAAGAGTTAACTTAGAGCTCCAATTCATAAAGTTCCTTGTCATTCTTCCCTTTAACTTCCAGCTGAGTCTCCATCTGGAGCGCGGAACCCACCACGCTTACTAATTATGCCTGGGCTGCTAAGACCCACTCGAGAAGGTGTCTAGGGTGAGGCACCTTTCGCTATTCGAGAGGGCGCCTCCGGCCTACGTAAGTGGTGCAAACTTCTTGTCTTGAAGTTTGATTGGTCTTCCGCGTAAACCAAGCTACTCAGTCTCTTTTCTCCACCGAATTTTCCTACTGAGCTCTCCTCATACTATTATTCTTGACATCTCTGATTAGCATATAAAGAGTCGCCTAGGCCATCTCTCCTTCGAATACCCTGGATCAGTTGGGGCTGGTCCCCGGCAGGTGGCGACCGAACAGGGACCTCAGGAGGCGATACTCAAAGAGCTGAGCAGACACGAACCACGCAATCAGCAGGCAAAAAGCATGGAGCTCAGCAGTGACGAATCATGCTGCTCAACTGGCAATAATCAAGCACGTGACCAGGCAGGAATCACGCAGCTCAGCTGGCAATTGTCAAGCAGATGAGCCGGCAGGAATCACGCAGCTCAGCAGGCCCTGATCACGTGACTCTGCAGGCACTGATCACGTGGCTGATCAAGTCCAGATCACGTGACTCAGCATGCACTGATCACGCGGCTATCATGCACTGATGACGTGACTGCGCATGCACTGATGACGTGGCTGATCGGGCACTGATCACATGGCTCATCATGCACTGATCACGTGTTTATCAGGCAATGATCAGTGACTGACAGGCGCTGATCATGGGACTGTGCACGCACTGATCACGTGGCTATCATGCACTGATCACGTGACTGCGCATGCACTGATGACGTGGCTGTTCGGGCACTGATCACGTGTTTATCAGGCAGTGATCAGTGACTGACAGGCACTGATCAGGGGACTGTGCACGCACTGATCAGGTGGCTGATCAGGAACTGACCACCTGACCACGCATGCAGTGATCACGTGGCTGGTCGTTCACTGATCACGTGTTTATCCTACGGTGATCACGTGACTGAGAGGCGCTGATCACGTGACTGTACCGTCAGTGATCACGTGGCTGAGCAGGCACTGATATCGTGACTGAGCATGCACTGATCATGTGCCGGGAGCCGGGGAGGCATTCCACTCTGGAAAAAGGTCATGAGGAAGGAGGCTCGGCATACGCAAATGCGGGATGGAGCCACAGGAGTCCACCCGGATGTTCTCGAGCATCTCCCCCCCAAAAAACCGGAGTCTGCCTACTGTATTGCTTTGTGCTCTCACCTCTGATTTCACTGGGGGCTGTCCCCCACCACCATCTCGCTCTCTCTGTCAAAGAGTTAACTTAGAGCTCCAATTCATAAAGTTCCTTGTCATTCTTCCCTTTAACTTCCAGCTGAGTCTCCATCTGGAGCGCGGAACCCACCACACTTACTAATTATGCCTGGGCTGCTAAGACCCACTCGAGAAGGTGTCTAGGGTGAGGCACCTTTCGCTATTCGAGAGGGCGCCTGCGGCCTACGTAAGTGGTGCAAACTTCTTGTCTTGAAGTTTGATTGGTCTTCCGCATAAACCAAGCTACTCAGTCTCTTTTCTACACCGAATTTTCCTACTGAGCTCTCCTCATACTATTATTCTTGACATCTCTGATTAGCATATAAAGAGTCGCCTAGGCCATCTCTCCTTCGAATACCCTGGATCAGTTGGGGCTGGTCCCCGGCAGGTGGCGACCGAACAGGGACCTCAGGAGGCGATACTCAAAGAGCTGAGCAGACACGAACCACGCAATCAGCAGGCAATAAGCATGGAGCTCAGCAGTGACGAATCATGCTGCTCAACTGGCAATAATCAAGCACGTGACCAGGCAGGAATCACGCAGCTCAGCTGGCAACTGTCAAGCAGATGAGCCGGCAGGAATCACGCAGCTCAGCAGGCCCTGATCACGTGACTCTGCAGGCACTGATCACGTGGCTGATCACACACGTATCACGTGACTGATCATGCACTGATCACGTGGCTATCATGCACTGATCACGTGGCAATCATGCACTGATCACGTGGCTGATTATGCAATGATCACGTAATTGATCATTCACTGATCACGTGGCTGATCATGCACTGATACCGTGACTGATCATGCACTGATCACGTGACGGATCATGCACTGATCATGTGACTGATCATGCGCTCATCATGTTTGCTATCATACACTGATGAAGTGCCTCTGGAGGCAATATACAAAGAGCAGAGTAGGCACGAATCATACAGTCAGCAGGCAATAATCATTGAACTCAGGTGTGAGGAATCATGCTGCTCAGCTGGCAATAATCAAGCAGCTGAGCAGGCAGGAATTACGCAGCACAGCTGGCAATTGTCAAGCAGATGACAGGCAGGAATCTTGCAGCTCAGATTGCAATTGTCAAGCAGATGAACAGACAGTAATCACGCAGCTCAGCAGACCCTGATCACGTGACTGAGCATGCACTGTTCACGTGGCTGATCACACACCTGTCACGTGACTGATCATGCACTGATCACGTGGCACTCATGCACTGATCACATGGCTGATCATACTCTGCTCACGTAACTGATCATGCACATATCACGTGGCCATCATGCACTGCTCAAGTGGCTGGTCATGCAATGATCACGTAGCTACCATATACTGGTCACGTGATTCATCATGCACAGATCACGTAAATGATCATGCACTGTTCAAGTGATTGATCATGTACTGATCACGTGACTGATCATGCACTGATCACATGGCTATCATGCACTGCTCACGTGGCTGATCATGCAGTGATCATGTAGCATCCATGTACTGGTCACATGACTGATCATGCACTGATCACGTAATTGATCCTGAACTGATCACGTGGCTCATCATGCACTGATCAGGTGACTGTTCACCCACTGATCACTTGACTGATCATGTACTGATCACGTGGCTATAATGCACTGATCACGTGGCTGATCATACACTGTTCACGAGCCAGGTCATGCACAGATCACGTGACCAATCATGAACTGATCACGTGGCTATAATTCACTGATCACGTGGATTTCATACACTGATTACGTTCCTGTCATGCACAGATCACGTGACTAATCATGAACTGATCACGTAGGCATCATGCACTGATCACGTTGCTGATCATACACTGTTAACGTGTCTGATCATGCACTGATCACGTGGCTGATCATACACTGCTCATGTAGCTAATCATGCACTTATGACGTGTCTATCATGCAGTGCTCACGTGGCTGATCCTGCAATGATCACGTAGCTAACATCTACTGGTCACGTGACTGATCATGCAAAGGTAACGTAATTGATCATGCACAGATCACGTGACTGATCATGCACTGATCACGTGGCTATCATGCACTACTCACGTGGCTGATCATGCAATGATCACGTGACTGATCATGCACTGATCACGTGGCTATTATGCACTGCTCACGTGGCTGAGCGCGGAACCCACCACGCTTACTAATTATGCCTGGGCTGCTAAGACCCACTCGAGAAGGTGTCTAGGGTGAGGCACCTTTCGCTATTCGAGAGGGCGCCTCCGGCCTACGTAAGTGGTGCAAACTTCTTGTCTTGAAGTTTGATTGGTCTTCCGCTTAAACCAAGCTACTCAGTCTCTTTTCTCCACCGAATTTTCCTACTGAGCTCTCCTCATACTATTATTCTTGACATCTCTGATTAGCATATAAAGAGTCGCCTAGGCCATCTCTCCTTCGAATACCCTGGATCAGTTGGGGCTGGTCCCCGGCAGGTGGCGACCGAACAGGGACCTCAGGAGGCGATACTCAAAGAGCTGAGCAGACACGAACCACGCAATCAGCAGGCAATAAGCATGGAGCTCAGCAGTGACGAATCATGCTGCTCAACTGGCAATAATCAAGCACGTGACCAGGCAGGAATCACGCAGCTCAGCTGGCAATTGTCAAGCAGATGAGCCGACAGGAATCACGCAGCTCAGCTGGCAATTGTCATGCAGATGAGCCGGCAGGAATCACGCAGCCCAGCAGGCCCTGATCACGTGACTCTGCAGGCACTGATCACGTGGCTGATCAAGTCCAGATCACGTGACTGAGCATGCACTGATCACGTGGCTATCATGCACTGATGACGTGACTGTTCGGGCACTGATCACGTGTTTATCAGGCAGTGATCTGTGACTGACAGGCGCTGATCATGGGACTGTGCACGCACTGATCACGTGGCTATCATGCACTGATCACGTGACTGCGCATGCACTGATGACGTGGCTGTTCGGGCACTGATCACGTGTTTATCAGGCAGTGATCAGTGACTGACAGGCGCTGATCAGGGGACTGTGCACGCACTGATCAGGTGGCTGATCAGGAACTGGCCACCTGACCGTGCATGCAGTGATCACGTGGCTGGTCGTTCACTGATCACGTGATTATCATACGGTGATCACGTGACTGAGAGGCGCTGATCACGTGACTGTGCCGTCAGTGATCACGTGTCTGAGCAGGCACTGATATCGTGACTGAGCATGCACTGATCATGTGCCGGGAGCCGGGGAGGCATTCCACTCTGGACAAAGGTCATGAGGAAGGAGGCTCGGCATACGCAAATGCGGGATCGAGCCTCAGGAGTCCACCCAGATGTTCTCGAGCATCTCCCCCCAAAAAAACCGGAGTCTGCCTACTGTATTGCTTTGTGCTCTCACCTCTGATTTCACTGGGGGCTGTCCCCCACCACCATCTCGCTCTCTCTGTCAAAGAGTTAACTTAGAGCTCCAATTCATAAAGTTCCTTGTCATTCTTCCCTTTAACTTCCAGCTGAGTCTCCATCTGGAGCGCGGAACCCACCACGCTTACTAATTATGCCTGGGCTGCTAAGACCCACTCGAGAAGGTGTCTAGGGTGAGGCACCTTTCGCTATTCGAGAGGGCGCCTCCGGCCTACGTAAGTGGTGCAAACTTCTTGTCTTGAAGTTTGATTGGTCTTCCGCGTAAACCAAGCTACTCAGTCTCTTTTCTACACCGAATTTTCCTACTGAGCTCTCCTCATACTATTATTCTTGACATCTCTGATTAGCATATAAATAGTCGCCTAGGCCATCTCTCCTTCGAATACCCTGGATCAGTTGGGGCTGGTCCCCGGCAGGTGGCGACCGAACAGGGACCTCAGGAGGCGATACTCAAAGAGCTGAGCAGACACGAACCACGCAATCAGCAGGCAAAAAGCATGGAGCTCAGCAGTGACGAATCATGCTGCTCAACTGGCAATAATCAAGCACGTGACCAGGCAGGAATCACGCAGCTCAGCTGGCAATTGTCAAGCAGATGAGCCGGCAGGAATCACGCAGCTCAGCAGGCCCTGATCACGTGACTCTGCAGGCACTGATCACGTGGCTGATCAAGTCCAGATCACGTGACTCAGCATGCACTGATCACGCGGCTATCATGCACTGATGACGTGACTGCGCATGCACTGATGACGTGGCTGATCGGGCACTGATCACATGGCTCATCATGCACTGATCACGTGTTTATCAGGCAATGATCAGTGACTGACAGGCGCTGATCATGGGAGTGTGCACGCACTGATCACGTGGCTATCATGCACTGATCACGGGACTGCGCATGCACTGATGACGTGGCTGTTCGGGCACTGATCACGTGTTTATCAGGCAGTGATCAGTGACTGACAGGCACTGATCAGGGGACTGTGCACGCACTGATCAGGTGGCTGATCAGGAACTGACCACCTGACCACGCATGCAGTGATCACGTGGCTGGTCGTTCACTGATCACGTGTTTATCCTACGGTGATCACGTGACTGAGAGGCGCTGATCACGTGACTGTACCGTCAGTGATCACGTGGCTGAGCAGGCACTGATATCGTGACTGAGCATGCACTGATCATGTGCCGGGAGCCGGGGAGGCATTCCACTCTGGAAAAAGGTCATGAGGAAGGAGGCTCGGCATACGCAAATGCGGGATGGAGCCACAGGAGTCCACCCGGATGTTCTCGAGCATCTCCCCCCCCCAAAAAAACCGGAGTCTGCCTACTGTATTGCTTTGTGCTCTCACCTCTGATTTCACTGGGGGCTGTCCCCCACCACCATCTCGCTCTCTCTGTCAAAGAGTTAACTTAGAGCTCCAATTCATAAAGTTCCTTGTCATTCTTCCGTTTAACTTCCAGCTGAGTCTCCATCTGGAGCGCGGAACCCACCACACTTACTAATTATGCCTGGGCTGCTAAGACCCACTCGAGAAGGTGTCTAGGGTGAGGCACCTTGCGCTATTCGAGAGGGCGCCTGCGGCCCACGTAAGTGGTGCAAACTTCTTGTCTTGAAGTTTGATTGGTCTTCCGCGTAAACCAAGCTACTCAGTCTCTTTTCTCCACCGAATTTTCCTACTGAGCTCTCCTCATACTATTATTCTTGACATCTCTGATTAGCATATAAAGAGTCGCCTAGGCCATCTCTCCTTCGAATACCCTGGATCAGTTGGGGCTGGTCCCCGGCAGGTGGCGACCGAACAGGGACCTCAGGAGGCGATACTCAAAGAGCTGAGCAGACACGAACCACGCAATCAGCAGGCAATAAGCATGGAGCTCAGCAGTGACGAATCATGCTGCTCAACTGGCAATAATCAAGCACGTGACCAGGCAGGAATCACGCAGCTCAGCTGGCAACTGTCAAGCAGATGAGCCGGCAGGAATCACGCAGCTCAGCAGGCCCTGATCACGTGACTCTGCAGGCACTGATCACGTGGCTGATCACACACGTATCACGTGACTGATCATGCACTGATCACGTGGCTATCATGCACTGATCACGTGGCAATCATGCACTGATCACGTGGCTGATTATGCAATGATCACGTAATTGATCATTCACTGATCACGTGGCTGATCATGCACTGATACCGTGACTGATCATGCACTGATCACGTGACGGATCATGCACTGATCATGTGACTGATCATGCGCTCATCATGTTTGCTATCATACACTGATGAAGTGCCTCTGGAGGCAATATACAAAGAGCAGAGTAGGCACGAATCATACAGTCAGCAGGCAATAATCATTGAACTCAGGTGTGAGGAATCATGCTGCTCAGCTGGCAATAATCAAGCAGCTGAGCAGGCAGGAATTACGCAGCACAGCTGGCAATTGTCAAGCAGATGACAGGCAGGAATCTTGCAGCTCAGATTGCAATTGTCAAGCAGATGAACAGACAGTAATCACGCAGCTCAGCAGACCCTGATCACGTGACTGAGCATGCACTGTTCACGTGGCTGATCACACACCTGTCACGTGACTGATCATGCACTGATCACGTGGCACTCATGCACTGATCACATGGCTGATCATACTCTGCTCACGTAACTGATCATGCACATATCACGTGGCCATCATGCACTGCTCAAGTGGCTGGTCATGCAATGATCACGTAGCTACCATATACTGGTCACGTGATTCATCATGCACAGATCACGTAAATGATCATGCACTGTTCAAGTGACTGATCATGTACTGATCACGTGACTGATCATGCACTGATCACATGGCTATCATGCACTGCTCACGTGGCTGATCATGCAGTGATCATGTAGCATCCATGTACTGGTCACGTGACTGATCATGCACTGATCACGTAATTGATCCTGAACTGATCACGTGGCTATAATGCACTGATCACGTGGCTGATCATACACTGTTCACGAGCCAGGTCATGCACAGATCACGTGACTAATCATGAACTGATCACGTGGCTATAATTCACTGATCACGTGGATTTCATACACTGATTACGTTCCTGTCATGCACAGATCACGTGACTAATCATGAACTGATCACGTGGCATCATGCACTGATCACGTTGCTGATCATACACTGTTAACGTGTCTGATCATGCACTGATCACGTGGCTGATCATACACTGCTCATGTAGCTAATCATGCACTTATGACGTGTCTATCATGCAGTGCTCACGTGGCTGATCCTGCAATGATCACGTAGCTAACATCTACTGGTCATGTGACTGATCATGCAAAGGTAACGTAATTGATCATGCACAGATCACGTGACTGATCATGCACTGATCACGTGGCTATCATGCACTACTCACGTGGCTGATCATGCAATGATCACGTGACTGATCATGCACTGATCACGTGGCTATTATGCACTGCTCACGTGGCTGAGCGCGGAACCCACCACGCTTACTAATTATGCCTGGGCTGCTAAGACCCACTCGAGAAGGTGTCTAGGGTGAGGCACCTTTCGCTATTCGAGAGGGCGCCTGCGGCCTACGTAAGTGGTGCAAACTTCTTGTCTTGAAGTTTGATTGGTCTTCCGCTTAAACCAAGCTACTCAGTCTCTTTTCTCCACCGAATTTTCCTACTGAGCTCTCCTCATACTATTATTCTTGACATCTCTGATTAGCATATAAAGAGTCGCCTAGGCCATCTCTCCTTCGAATACCCTGGATCAGTTGGGGCTGGTCCCCGGCAGGTGGCGACCGAACAGGGACCTCAGGAGGCGATACTCAAAGAGCTGAGCAGACACGAACCACGCAATCAGCAGGCAAAAAGCATGGAGCTCAGCAGTGACGAATCATGCTGCTCAACTGGCAATAATCAAGCACGTGACCAGGCAGGAATCACGCAGCTCAGCTGGCAATTGTCAAGCAGATGAGCCGACAGGAATCACGCAGCTCAGCTGGCAATTGTCATGCAGATGAGCCGGCAGGAATCACGCAGCTCAGCAGGCCCTGATCACGTGACTCTGCAGGCACTGATCACGTGGCTGATCAAGTCCAGATCACGTGACTGAGCATGCACTGATCACGTGGCTATCATGCACTGATGACGTGACTGTTCGGGCACTGATCACGTGTTTATCAGGCAGTGATCAGTGACTGACAGGCGCTGATCATGGGACTGTGCACGCACTGATCACGTGGCTATCATGCACTGATCACGTGACTGCGCATGCACTGATGACGTGGCTGTTCGGGCACTGATCACGTGTTTATCAAGCAGTGATCAGTGACTGACAGGCGCTGATCAGGGGACTGTGCACGCACTGATCAGGTGGCTGATCAGGAACTGTCCACCTGACCGTGCATGCAGTGATCACGTGGCTGGTCGTTCACTGATCACGTGATTATCATACGGTGATCACGTGACTGAGAGGCGCTGATCACGTGACTGTGCCGTCAGTGATCACGTGTCTGAGCAGGCACTGATATCGTGACTGAGCATGCACTGATCATGTGCCGGGAGCCGGGGAGGCATTCCACTCTGGACAAAGGTCATGAGGAAGGAGGCTCGGCATACGCAAATGCGGGATCGAGCCTCAGGAGTCCACCCAGATGTTCTCGAGCATCTCCCCCCAAAAAAACCGGAGTCTGCCTACTGTATTGCTTTGTGCTCTCACCTCTGATTTCACTGGGGGCTGTCCCCCACCACCATCTCGCTCTCTCTGTCAAAGAGTTAACTTACAGCTCCAATTCATAAAGTTCCTTGTCATTCTTCCCTTTAACTTCCAGCTGAGTCTCCATCTGGAGCGCGGAACCCACCACGCTTACTAATTATGCCTGGGCTGCTAAGACCCACTCGAGAAGGTGTCTAGGGTGAGGCACCTTTCGCTATTCGAGAGGGCGCCTGCGGCCTACGTAAGTGGTGCAAACTTCTTGTCTTGAAGTTTGATTGGTCTTCCGCGTAAACCAAGCTACTCAGTCTCTTTTCTCCACCGAATTTTCCTACTGAGCTCTCCTCATACTATTATTCTTGACATCTCTGATTAGCATATAAATAGTCGCCTAGGCCATCTCTCCTTCGAATACCCTGGATCAGTTGGGGCTGGTCCCCGGCAGGTGGCGACCGAACAGGGACCTCAGGAGGCAATACTCAAAGAGCTGAGCAGACACGAACCACGCAATCAGCAGGCAATAAGCATGGAGCTCAGCAGTGACGAATCATGCTGCTCAACTGGCAATAATCAAGCACGTGACCAGGCAGGAATCACGCAGCTCAGCTGGCAATTGTCAAGCAGATGAGCCGGCAGGAATCACGCAGCTCAGCAGGCCCTGATCACGTGACTCTGCAGGCACTGATCACGTGGCTGATCAAGTCCAGATCACGTGACTGAGCATGCACTGATCACGTGGCTATCATGCACTGATGACGTGACTGCGCATGCACTGATGACGTGGCTGATCCGGCACTGATCACATGGCTCATCATTCACTGATCACTTGTTTATCAGGCAATGATCAGTGACTGAGAGGCGCTGATCATGGGACTGTGCACGCACTGATCACGTGGCTATCATGCACTGATCACGTGACTGCGCATGCACTGATGACGTGGCTGTTCGGGCACTGATCACGTATTTATCAGGCAGTGATCAGTGACTGACAGGCGCTGATCAGGGGACTGTGCACGCACTGATCAGGTGGCTGATCAGGAACTGACCACCTGACCGCGCATGCAGTGATCACGTGGCTGGTCGTTCACTGATCACGTGTTTATCCTACGGTGATCACGTGACTGAGAGGCGCTGATCACGTGACTGTACCGTCAGTGATCACGTGGCTGAGCAGGCACTGATATCGTGACTGAGCATGCACTGATCATGTGCCGGGAGCCGGGGAGGCATTCCACTCTGGAAAAAGGTCATGAGGAAGGAGGCTCGGCATACGCAAATGCGGGATGGAGCCACAGGAGTCCACCCGGATGTTCTCGAGCATCTCCCCCCCCAAAAAAAACCGGAGTCTGCCTACTGTATTGCTTTGTGCTCTCACCTCTGATTTCACTGGGGGCTGTCCCCCACCACCATCTCGCTCTCTCTGTCAAAGAGTTAACTTAGAGCTCCAATTCATAAAGTTCCTTGTCATTCTTCCCTTTAACTTCCAGCTGAGTCTCCATCTGGAGTGCGGAACCCACCTCACTTACTAATTATGCCTGGGCTGCTAAGACCCACTCGAGAAGGTGTCTAGGGTGAGGCACCTTTCGCTATTCGAGAGGGCGCCTGCGGCCTACGTAAGTGGTGCAAACTTCTTGTCTTGAAGTTTGATTGGTCTTCCGCGTAAACCAAGCTACTCAGTCTCTTTTCTCCACCGAATTTTCCTACTGAGCTCTCCTCATACTATTATTCTTGACATCTCTGATTAGCATATAAAGAGTCGCCTAGGCCATCTCTCCTTCGAATACCCTGGATCAGTTGGGGCTGGTCCCCGGCAGGTGGCGACCAAACAGGGACCTCAGGAGGCGATACTCAAAGAGCTGAGCAGACACGAACCACGCAATCAGCAGGCAATAAGCATGGAGCTCAGCAGTGACGAATCATGCTGCTCAACTGGCAATAATCAAGCACGTGACCAGGCAGGAATCACGCAGCTCAGCTGGCAACTGTCAAGCAGATGAGCCGGCAGGAATCACGCAGCTCAGCAGGCCCTGATCACGTGACTCTGCAGGCACTGATCACGTGGCTGATCACACACGTATCACGTGACTGATCATGCACTGATCACGTGGCTATCATGCACTGATCACGTGGCAATCATGCACTGATCACGTGGCTGATTATGCAATGATCACGTAATTGATCATTCACTGATCACGTGGCTGATCATGCACTGATACCGTGACTGATCATGCACTGATCACGTGACGGATCATGCATTGATCATGTGACTGATCATGCGCTCATCATGTTTGCTATCATACACTGATAAAGTGCCTCTGGAGGCAATATACAAAGAGCAGAGTAGGCACGAATCATACAGTCAGCAGGCAATAATCATTGAACTCAGGTGTGAGGAATCATGCTGCTCAGCTGGCAATAATCAAGCAGCTGAGCAGGCAGGAATTACGCAGCACAGCTGGCAATTGTCAAGCAGATGACAGGCAGGAATCTTGCAGCTCAGATTGCAATTGTCAAGCAGATGAACAGACAGTAATCACGCAGCTCAGCAGACCCTGATCACGTGACTGAGCATGCACTGTTCACGTGGCTGATCACACACCTGTCACGTGACTGATCATGCACTGATCACGTGGCACTCATGCACTGATCACATGGCTGATCATACTCTGCTCACGTAACTGATCATGCACATATCACGTGGCCATCATGCACTGCTCAAGTGGCTGGTCATGCAATGATCACGTAGCTACCATATACTGGTCACGTGATTCATCATGCACAGATCACGTAAATGATCATGCACTGTTCAAGTGACTGATCATGTACTGATCACGTGACTGATCATGCACTGATCACATGGCTATCATGCACTGCTCACGTGGCTGATCATGCAGTGATCATGTAGCATCCATGTACTGGTCACGTGACTGATCATGCACTGATCACGTAATTGATCCTGAACTGATCACGTGGCTCATCATGCACTGATCAGGTGACTGTTCACCCACTGATCACTTGACTGATCATGTACTGATCACGTGGCTATAATGCACTGATCACGTGGCTGATCATACACTGTTCACGAGCCAGGTCATGCACAGATCACGTGACTAATCATGAACTGATCACGTGGCTATAATTCACTGATCACGTGGATTTCATACACTGATTACGTTCCTGTCATGCACAGATCACGTGACTAATCATGAACTGATCACGTAGGCATCATGCACTGATCACGTTGCTGATCATACACTGTTAACGTGTCTGATCATGCACTGATCACGTGGCTGATCATACACTGCTCATGTAGCTAATCATGCACTTATGACGTGTCTATCATGCAGTGCTCACGTGGCTGATCCTGCAATGATCACGTAGCTAACATCTACTGGTCACGTGACTGATCATGCAAAGGTAACGTAATTGATCATGCACAGATCACGTGACTGATCATGCACTGATCACGTGGCTATCATGCACTACTCACGTGGCTGATCATGCAATGATCACGTGACTGATCATGCACTGATCACGTGGCTATTATGCACTGCTCACGTGGCTGAGCGCGGAACCCACCACGCTTACTAATTATGCCTGGGCTGCTAAGACCCACTCGAGAAGGTGTCTAGGGTGAGGCACCTTTCGCTATTCGAGAGGGCGCCTGCGGCCTACGTAAGTGGTGCAAACTTCTTGTCTTGAAGTTTGATTGGTCTTCCGCTTAAACCAAGCTACTCAGTCTCTTTTCTCCACCGAATTTTCCTACTGAGCTCTCCTCATACTATTATTCTTGACATCTCTGATTAGCATATAAAGAGTCGCCTAGGCCATCTCTCCTTCGAATACCCTGGATCAGTTGGGGCTGGTCCCCGGCAGGTGGCGACTGAACAGGGACCTCAGGAGGCGATACTCAAAGAGCTGAGCAGACACGAACCACGCAATCAGCAGGCAATAAGCATGGAGCTCAGCAGTGACGAATCATGCTGCTCAACTGGCAACAATCAAGCACGTGACCAGGCAGGAATCACGCAGCTCAGCTGGCAATTGTCAAGCAGATGAGCCGACAGGAATCACGCAGCTCAGCTGGCAATTGTCATGCAGATGAGCCGGCAGGAATCACGCAGCTCAGCAGGCCCTGATCACGTGACTCTGCAGGCACTGATCACGTGGCTGATCAAGTCCAGATCACGTGACTGAGCAGGCACTGATCACGTGGCTATCATGCACTGATGACGTGACTGCGCATGCACTGATGACGTGGCTGTTCAGGCACTGATCACGTGTTTCTCAGGCAATGATCAGTGACTGACAGGCGCTGATCATGGGACTGTGCACGCACTGATCACGGGGCTATCATGCACTGATCACGTGACTGCGCATGCACTGATGACGTGGCTGTTCGGGCACTGATCACGGGTTTATCAGTCAGTGATCAGTGACTGACAGGCGCTGATCAGGGGACTGTGCACGCACTGATCAGGTGGCTGATCAGGAACTGACCACCTGACCGTGCATGCTGTGATCACCTGGCTGGTCGTTCACTGATCACGTGATTATCATACGGTGATCACGTGACTGAGAGGCGCTGATCACGTGACTGTGCCGTCAGTGATCACGTGGCTGAGCAGGCACTGATATCGTGACTGAGCATGCACTGATCATGTGCCGGGAGTCGGGGAGGCATTCCACTCTGGACAAAGGTCATGAGGAAGGAGGCTCGGCATACGCAAATGCGGGATCGAGCCTCAGGAGTCCACCCAGATGTTCTCGAGCATCTCCCCCCAAAAAAACCGGAGTCTGCCTACTGTATTGCTTTGTGCTCTCACCTCTGATTTCACTGGGGGCTGTCCCACACCACCATCTCGCTCTCTCTGTCAAAGAGTTAACTTAGAGCTCCAATTCATAAAGTTCCTTGTCATTCTTCCCTTTAACTTCCAGCTGAGTCTCCATCTGGAGCGCGGAACCCACCACGCTTACTAATTATGCCTGGGCTGCTAAGACCCACTCGAGAAGGTGTCTAGGGTGAGGCACCTTTCGCTATTCGAGAGGGCGCCTCCGGCCTACGTAAGTGGTGCAAACTTCTTGTCTTGAAGTTTGATTGGTCTTCCGCGTAAACCAAGCTACTCAGTCTCTTTTCTACACCGAATTTTCCTACTGAGCTCTCCTCATACTATTATTCTTGACATCTCTGATTAGCATATAAATAGTCGCCTAGGCCATCTCTCCTTCGAATACCCTGGATCAGTTGGGGCTGGTCCCCGGCAGGTGGCGACCGAACAGGGACCTCAGGAGGCGATACTCAAAGAGCTGAGCAGACACGAACCACGCAATCAGCAGGCAAAAAGCATGGAGCTCAGCAGTGACGAATCATGCTGCTCAACTGGCAATAATCAAGCACGTGACCAGGCAGGAATCACGCAGCTCAGCTGGCAATTGTCAAGCAGATGAGCCGGCAGGAATCACGCAGCTCAGCAGGCCCTGATCACGTGACTCTGCAGGCACTGATCACGTGGCTGATCAAGTCCAGATCACGTGACTGAGCATGCACTGATCACGTGGCTATCATGCACTGATGACGTGACTGCGCATGCACTGATGACGTGGCTGATCGGGCACTGATCACATGGCTCATCATGCACTGATCACGTGTTTATCAGGCAATGATCAGTGACTGACAGGCGCTGATCATGGGACTGTGCACGCACTGATCACGTGGCTATCATGCACTGATCACGTGACTGCGCATGCACTGATGACGTGGCTGTTCGGGCACTGATCACGTGTTTATCAGGCAGTGATCAGTGACTGACAGGCACTGATCAGGGGACTGTGCACGCACTGATCAGGTGGCTGATCAGGAACTGACCACCTGACCACGCATGCAGTGATCACGTGGCTGGTCGTTCACTGATCACGTGTTTATCCTACGGTGATCACGTGACTGAGAGGCGCTGATCACGTGACTGTACCGTCAGTGATCACGTGGCTGAGCAGGCACTGATATCGTGACTGAGCATGCACTGATCATGTGCCAGGAGCCGGGGAGGCATTCCACTCTGGAAAAAGGTCATGAGGAAGGAGGCTCGGCATACGCAAATGCGGGATGGAGCCACAGGAGTCCACCCGGATGTTCTCGAGCATCTCCCCCCCCAAAAAAAACCGGAGTCTGCCTACTGTATTGCTTTGTGCTCTCACCTCTGATTTCACTGGGGGCTGTCCCCCACCACCATCTCGCTCTCTCTGTCAAAGAGTTAACTTAGAGCTCCAATTCATAAAGTTCCTTGTCATTCTTCCCTTTAACTTCCAGCTGAGTCTCCATCTGGAGCGCGGAACCCACCACACTTACTAATTATGCCTGGGCTGCTAAGACCCACTCGAGAAGGTGTCTAGGGTGAGGCACCTTTCGCTATTCGAGAGGGCGCCTGCGGCCTACATAAGTGGTGCAAACTTCTTGTCTTGAAGTTTGATTGGTCTTCCGCGTAAACCAAGCTACTCAATCTCTTTTCTCCACCGAATTTTCCTACTGAGCTCTCCTCATACTATTATTCTTGACATCTCTGATTAGCATATAAAGAGGCGCCTAGGCCATCTCTCCTTCGAATACCCTGGATCAGTTGGGGCTGGTCCCCGGCAGGTGGCGACCGAACAGGGACCTCAGGAGGCGATACTCAAAGAGCTGAGCAGACACGAACCACGCAATCAGCAGGCAATAAGCATGGAGCTCAGCAGTGACGAATCATGCTGCTCAACTGGCAATAATCAAGCACGTGACCAGGCAGGAATCACGCAGCTCAGCTGGCAACTGTCAAGCAGATGAGCCGGCAGGAATCACGCAGCTCAGCAGGCCCTGATCACGTGACTCTGCAGGCACTGATCACGTGGCTGATCACACACGTATCACGTGACTGATCATGCACTGATCACGTGGCTATCATGCACTGATCACGTGGCAATCATGCACTGATCACGTGGCTGATTATGCAATGATCACGTGACTGATCATGCACTGATCACGTGGCTGATCATGCACTGATACGTGACTGATCATGCACTGATCACGTGACGGATCATGCATTGATCATGTGACTGATCATGCGCTGATCATGTTTGCTATCATACACTGATGAAGTGCCTCTGGAGGCAATATACAAAGAGCAGAGTAGGCACGAATCATACAGTCAGCAGGCAATAATCATTGAACTCAGGTGTGAGGAATCATGCTGCTCAGCTGGCAATAATCAAGCAGCTGAGCAGGCAGGAATTACGCAGCACAGCTGGCAATTGTCAAGCAGATGACAGGCAGGAATCTTGCAGCTCAGATTGCAATTGTCAAGCAGATGAACAGACAGTAATCACGCAGCTCAGCAGGCCCTGATCACGTGACTGAGCATGCACTGTTCACGTGGCTGATCAGACACCTGTCACGTGACTGATCATGCACTGATCACGTGGCACTCATGCACTGATCACATGGCTGATCATACTCTGCTCACGTAACTGATCATGCACATATCACGTGGCCATCATGCACTGCTCAAGTGGCTGGTCATGCAATGATCACGTAGCTACCATATACTGGTCACGTGATTCATCATGCACAGATCACGTAAATGATCATGCACTGTTCAAGTGACTGATCATGCACTGATCACGTGACTGATCATGCACTGATCACATGGCTATCATGCACTGCTCACGTGGCTGATCATGCAGTGATCATGTAGCATCCATGTACTGGTCACGTGACTGATCATGCACTGATCACGTAATTGATCATGCACTGATCACGTGGCTCATCATGCACTGATCACGTGACTGTTCACCCACTGATCACTTGACTGATCATGTACTGATCACGTGGCTATAATGCACTGATCACGTGGCTGATCATACACTGATCACGAGCCAGGTCATGCACAGATCACGTGACTAATCATGAACTGATCACGTGGCTATAATGCACTGATCACGTGGATTTCATGCACTGATTACGTTCCTGTCATGCACAGATCACGTGACTAATCATGAACTGATCACGTAGGCATCATGCACTGATCACGTTGCTGATCATTCACTGTTAACGTGTCTGATCATGCACTGATCACGTGGCTGATCATACACTGCTCATGTAGCTAATCATGCACTTATGACGTGTCTATCATGCAGTGCTCACGTGGCTGATCATGCACTGATCACGTAGCTAACATCTACTGGTCACGTGACTGATCATGCAAAGGTCACGTAATTGATCATGCACAGATCACGTGACTGATCATGCACTGATCACGTGGCTATCATGCACTACTCACGTGGCTGATCATGCACTGATCACGTGACTGATCATGCACTGATCACGTGGCTATTATGCACTGCTCACGTGGCTGAGCGCGGAACCCACCACGCTTACTAATTATGCCTGGGCTGCTAAGACCCACTCGAGAAGGTGTCTAGGGTGAGGCACCTTTCGCTATTCGAGAGGGCGCCTGCGGCCTACGTAAGTGGTGCAAACTTCTTGTCTTGAAGTTTGATTGGTCTTCCGCTTAAACCAAGCTACTCAGTCTCTTTTCTCCACCGAATTTTCCTACTGAGCTCTCCTCATACTATTATTCTTGACATCTCTGATTAGCATATAAAGAGTCGCCTAGGCCATCTCTCCTTCGAATACCCTGGATCAGTTGGGGCTGGTCCCCGGCAGGTGGCGACCGAACAGGGACCTCAGGAGGCGATACTCAAAGAGCTGAGCAGACACGAACCACGCAATCAGCAGGCAATAAGCATGGAGCTCAGCAGTGACGAATCATGCTGCTCAACTGGCAATAATCAAGCACGTGACCAGGCAGGAATCAAGCAGCTCAGCTGGCAATTGTCAAGCAGATGAGCCGACAGGAATCACGCAGCTCAGCTGGCAATTGTCATGCAGATGAGCTGGCAGGAATCACGCAGCTCAGCAGGCCCTGATCACGTGACTCTGCAGGCACTGATCACGTGGCTGATCAAGTCCAGATCACGTGACTGTGCACGCACTGATCACGTGGCTATCATGCACTGATCACGTGACTGCGCATGCACTGATGACGTGGCTGTTCGGGCACTGATCACGTGTTTATCAGGCAGTGATCAGTGACTGACAGGCGCTGATCAGGGGACTGTGCACGCACTGATCAGGTGGCTGATCAGGAACTGACCACCTGACCGTGCATGCAGTGATCACGTGGCTGGTCGTTCACTGATCACGTGATTATCATACGGTGATCACGTGACTGAGAGGCGCTGATCACGTGACTGTGCCGTCAGTGATCACGTGGCTGAGCAGGCACTGATATCGTGACTGAGCATGCACTGATCATGTGCCGGGAGCCGGGAAGGCATTCCACTCTGGACAAAGGTCATGAGGAAGGAGGCTCGGCATACGCAAATGCGGGATCGAGCGTCAGGAGTCCACCCAGATGTTCTCGAGCATCTCCCCCCAAAAAAACCGGAGTCTGCCTACTGTATTGCTTTGTGCTCTCACCTCTGATTTCACTGGGGGCTGTCCCCCACCACCATCTCGCTCTCTCTGTCAAAGAGTTAACTTAGAGCTCCAATTCATAAAGTTCCTTGTCATTCTTCCCTTTAACTTCCAGCTGAGTCTCCATCTGGAGCGCGGAACCCACCACGCTTACTAATTATGCCTGGGCTGCTAAGACCCACTCGAGAAGGTGTCTAGGGTGAGGCACCTTTCGCTATTCGAGAGGCGCCTGCGGCCTACGTAAGTGGTGCAAACTTCTTGTCTTGAAGTTTGATTGGTCTTCCGCGTAAACCAAGCTACTCAGTCTCTTTTCTACACCGAATTTTCCTACTGAGCTCTCCTCATACTATTATTCTTGACATCTCTGATTAGCATATAAATAGTCGCCTAGGCCATCTCTCCTTCGAATACCCTGGATCAGTTGGGGCTGGTCCCCGGCAGGTGGCGACCGAACAGGGACCTCAGGAGGCGATACTCAAAGAGCTGAGCAGACACGAACCACGCAATCAGCAGGCAAAAAGCATGGAGCTCAGCAGTGACGAATCATGCTGCTCAACTGGCAATAATCAAGCACGTGACCAGGCAGGAATCACGCAGCTCAGCTGGCAATTGTCAAGCAGATGAGCCGGCAGGAATCACGCAGCTCAGCAGGCCCTGATCACGTGACTCTGCAGGCACTGATCACGTGGCTGATCAAGTCCAGATCACGTGACTGAGCATGCACTGATCACGTGGCTATCATGCACTGATGACGTGACTGCGCATGCACTGATGACGTGGCTGATCGGGCACTGATCACATGGCTCATCATGCACTGATCACGTGTTTATCAGGCAATGATCAGTGACTGACAGGTGCTGATCATGGGACTGTGCACGCACTGATCACGTGGCTATCATGCACTGATCACGTGACTGCGCATGCACTGATGACGTGGCTGTTCGGGCACTGATCACGTGTTTATCAGGCAGTGATCAGTGACTGACAGGCACTGATCAGGGGACTGTGCACGCACTGATCAGGTGGCTGATCAGGAACTGACCACCTGACCACGCATGCAGTGATCACGTGGCTGGTCGTTCACTGATCACGTGTTTATCCTACGGTGATCACGTGACTGAGAGGCGCTGATCACGTGACTGTACCGTCAGTGATCACGTGGCTGAGCAGGCACTGATATCGTGACTGAGCATGCACTGATCATGTGCCGGGAGCCGGGGAGGCATTCCACTCTGGAAAAAGGTCATGAGGAAGGAGGCTCGGCATACGCAAATGCGGGATGGAGCCACAGGAGTCCACCCGGATGTTCTCGAGCATCTCCCCCCAAAAAACCGGAGTCTGCCTACTGTATTGCTTTGTGCTCTCACCTCTGATTTCACTGGGGGCTGTCCCCCACCACCATCTCGCTCTCTCTGTCAAAGAGTTAACTTAGAGCTCCAATTCATAAAGTTCCTTGTCATTCTTCCCTTTAACTTCCAGCTGAGTCTCCATCTGGAGCGCGGAACCCACCACACTTACTAATTATGCCTGGGCTGCTAAGACCCACTCGAGAAGGTGTCTAGGGTGAGGCACCTTTCGCTATTCGAGAGGGCGCCTGCGGCCTACGTAAGTGGTGCAAACTTCTTGTCTTGAAGTTTGATTGGTCTTCCGCGTAAACCAAGCTACTCAGTCTCTTTTCTCCACCGAATTTTCCTACTGAGCTCTCCTCATACTATTATTCTTGACATCTCTGATTAGCATATAAAGAGTCGCCTAGGCCATCTCTCCTTCGAATACCCTGGATCAGTTGGGGCTGGTCCCCGGCAGGTGGCGACCGAACAGGGACCTCAGGAGGCGATACTCAAAGAGCTGAGCAGACACGAACCACGCAATCAGCAGGCAATAAGCATGGAGCTCAGCAGTGACGAATCATGCTGCTCAACTGGCAACAATCAAGCACGTGACCAGGCAGGAATCACGCAGCTCAGCTGGCAACTGTCAAGCAGATGAGCCGGCAGGAATCACGCAGCTCAGCAGGCCCTGATCACGTGACTCTGCAGGCACTGATCACGTGGCTGATCACACACGTATCACGTGACTGATCATGCACTGATCACGTGGCTATCATGCACTGATCACGTGGCAATCATGCACTGATCACGTGGCTGATTATGCACTGATCACGTAACTGATCATTCACTGATCACGTGGCTGATCATGCACTGATACCGTGACTGATCATGCACTGATCACGTGACGGATCATGCACTGATCATGTGACTGATCATGCGCTGATCATGTTTGCTATCATACACTGATGAAGTGCCTCTGGAGGCAATATACAAAGAGCAGAGTAGGCACGAATCATACAGTCAGCAGGCAATAATCATTGAACTCAGGTGTGAGGAATCATGCTGCTCAGCTGGCAATAATCAAGCAGCTGAGCAGGCAGGAATTACGCAGCACAGCTGGCAATTGTCAAGCAGATGACAGGCAGGAATCTTGCAGCTCAGATTGCAATTGTCAAGCAGATGAGCAGACAGTAATCACGCAGCTCAGCAGACCCTGATCACGTGACTGAGCATGCACTGTTCACGTGGCTGATCACACACCTGTCACGTGACTGATCATGCACTGATCACGTGGCACTCATGCACTGATCACATGGCTGATCATACTCTGCTCACGTAACTGATCATGCACATATCACGTGGCCATCATGCACTGCTCAAGTGGCTGGTCATGCAATGATCACGTAGCTACCATATACTGGTCACGTGATTCATCATGCACAGATCACGTAAATGATCATGCACTGTTCAAGTGACTGATCATGTACTGATCACGTGACTGATCATGCACTGATCACGTGGCCATCATGCACTGCTCACGTGGCTGGTCATGCAGTGATCATGTAGCATCCATGTACTGGTCACGTGACTGATCATGCACTGATCACGTAATTGATCCTGAACTGATCACGTGGCTCATCATGCACTGATCACGTGACTGTTCATGCACTGATCACTTGACTGATCATGTACTGATCACGTGGCTATAATGCACTGATCACGTGGCTGATCATACACTGTTCACGAGCCAGGTCATGCACTGATCACGTGGCTGATCATGAACTGATCACGTGGCTATAATTCACTGATCACGTGGATTTCATACACTGATTACGTTCCTGTCATGCACAGATCACGTGACTAATCATGAACTGATCACGTAGGCATCATGCACTGATCACGTGGCTGATCATACACTGTTAACGTGTCTGATCATGCACTGATCACGTGGCTGATCATACACTGATCATGTAGCTAATCATGCACTTATGACGTGTCTATCATGCAGTGATCACGTGGCTGATCATGCACTGATCACGTAGCTAACATCTACTGGTCACGTGACTGATCATGCAAAGGTAACGTAATTGATCATGCACTGATCACGTGACTGATCATGCACTGATCACGTGGCTATCATGCACTACTCACGTGGCTGATCATGCAATGATCACGTGACTGATCATGCACTGATCACGTGGCTATTATGCACTGCTCACGTGGCTGAGCGCGGAACCCACCACGCTTACTAATTATGCCTGGGCTGCTAAGACCCACTCGAGAAGGTGTCTAGGGTGAGGCACCTTTCGCTATTCGAGAGGGCGCCTCCGGCCTACGTAAGTGGTGCAAACTTCTTGTCTTGAAGTTTGATTGGTCTTCCGCTTAAACCAAGCTACTCAGTCTCTTTTCTCCACCGAATTTTCCTACTGAGCTCTCCTCATACTATTATTCTTGACATCTCTGATTAGCATATAAAGAGTCGCCTAGGCCATCTCTCCTTCGAATACCCTGGATCAGTTGGGGCTGGTCCCCGGCAGGTGGCGACCGAACAGGGACCTCAGGAGGCGATACTCAAAGAGCTGAGCAGACACGAACCACGCAATCAGCAGGCAATAAGCATGGAGCTCAGCAGTGACGAATCATGCTGCTCAACTGGCAATAATCAAGCACGTGACCAGGCAGGAATCACGCAGCTCAGCTGGCAATTGTCAAGCAGATGAGCCGACAGGAATCACGCAGCTCAGCTGGCAATTGTCATGCAGATGAGCCGGCAGGAATCACGCAGCTCAGCAGGCCCTGATCACGTGACTCTGCAGGCACTGATCACGTGGCTGATCAAGTCCAGATCACGTGACTGAGCA
The DNA here is from genome assembly GCF_032452875.1 of Bos javanicus. Taxonomy (NCBI): domain Eukaryota; kingdom Metazoa; phylum Chordata; class Mammalia; order Artiodactyla; family Bovidae; genus Bos; species Bos javanicus. Next base: position 276,330 of record NW_026893875.1, read on the forward strand.
TGCACTGATCACGTGGCTATCATGCACTGATGACGTGACTGTTCGGGCACTGATCACGTGTTTATCAGGCACTGATCAGTGACTGACAGGCGCTGATCATGGGACTGTGCACGCACTGATCACGTGGCTATCATGCACTGATCACGTGACTGCGCATGCACTGATGACTTGGCTGTTCGGGCACTGATCACGTGTTTATCAAGCAGTGATCAGTGACTGACAGGCGCTGATCAGGGGACTGTGCACGCACTGATCAGGTGGCTGATCAGGAACTGACCACCTGACCGTGCATGCAGTGATCACGTGGCTGGTCGTTCACTGATCACGTGATTATCATACGGTGATCACGTGACTGAGAGGCGCTGATCACGTGACTGTGCCGTCAGTGATCACGTGTCTGAGCAGGCACTGATATCGTGACTGAGCATGCACTGATCATGTGCCGGGAGCCGGGGAGGCATTCCACTCTGGACAAAGGTCATGAGGAAGGAGGCTCGGCATACGCAAATGCGGGATCGAGCCTCAGGAGTCCACCCAGATGTTCTCGAGCATCTCCCCCCAAAAAAACCGGAGTCTGCCTACTGTATTGCTTTGTGCTCTCACCTCTGATTTCACTGGGGGCTGTCCCCCAACACCATCTCGCTCTCTCTGTCAAAGAGTTAACTTACAGCTCCAATTCATAAAGTTCCTTGTCATTCTTCCCTTTAACTTCCAGCTGAGTCTCCATCTGGAGCGCGGAACCCACCACGCTTACTAATTATGCCTGGGCTGCTAAGACCCACTCGAGAAGGTGTCTAGGGTGAGGCACCTTTCGCTATTCGAGAGGGCGCCTGCGGCCTACGTAAGTGGTGCAAACTTCTTGTCTTGAAGTTTGATTGGTCTTCCGCGTAAACCAAGCTACTCAGTCTCTTTTCTCCACCGAATTTTCCTACTGAGCTCTCCTCATACTATTATTCTTGACATCTCTGATTAGCATATAAATAGTCGCCTAGGCCATCTCTCCTTCGAATACCCTGGATCAGTTGGGGCTGGTCCCCGGCAGGTGGCGACCGAACAGGGACCTCAGGAGGCAATACTCAAAGAGCTGAGCAGACACGAACCACGCAATCAGCAGGCAATAAGCATGGAGCTCAGCAGTGACGAATCATGCTGCTCAACTGGCAATAATCAAGCACGTGACCAGGCAGGAATCACGCAGCTCAGCTGGCAATTGTCAAGCAGATGAGCCGGCAGGAATCACGCAGCTCAGCAGGCCCTGATCACGTGACTCTGCAGGCACTGATCACGTGGCTGATCAAGTCCAGATCACGTGACTGAGCATGCACTGATCACGTGGCTATCATGCACTGATGACGTGACTGCGCATGCACTGATGACATGGCTGATCCGGCACTGATCACATGGCTCATCATTCACTGATCACTTGTTTATCAGGCAATGATCAGTGACTGACAGGCGCTGATCATGGGACTGTGCACGCACTGATCACGTGGCTATCATGCACTGATCACGTGACTGCGCATGCACTGATGACGTGGCTGTTCGGGCACTGATCACGTATTTATCAGGCAGTGATCAGTGACTGACAGGCGCTGATCAGGGGACTGTGCACGCACTGATCAGGTGGCTGATCAGGAACTGACCACCTGACCGCGCATGCAGTGATCACGTGGCTGGTCGTTCACTGATCACGTGTTTATCCTACGGTGATCACGTGACTGAGAGGCGCTGATCACGTGACTGTACCGTCAGTGATCACGTGGCTGAGCAGGCACTGATATCGTGACTGAGCATGCACTGATCATGTGCCGGGAGCCGGGGAGGCATTCCACTCTGGAAAAAGGTCATGAGGAAGGAGGCTCGGCATACGCAAATGCGGGATGGAGCCACAGGAGTCCACCCGGATGTTCTCGAGCATCTCCCCCCAAAAAAACCGGAGTCTGCCTACTGTATTGCTTTGTGCTCTCACCTCTGATTTCACTGGGGGCTGTCCCCCACCACCATCTCGCTCTCTCTGTCAAAGAGTTAACTTAGAGCTCCAATTCATAAAGTTCCTTGTCATTCTTCCCTTTAACTTCCAGCTGAGTCTCCATCTGGAGCGCGGAACCCACCTCACTTACTAATTATGCCTGGGCTGCTAAGACCCACTCGAGAAGGTGTCTAGGGTGAGGCACCTTTCGCTATTCGAGAGGGCGCCTGCGGCCTACGTAAGTGGTGCAAACTTCTTGTCTTGAACTTTGATTGGTCTTCCGCGTAAACCAAGCTACTCAGTCTCTTTTCTCCACCGAATTTTCCTACTGAGCTCTCCTCATACTATTATTCTTGACATCTCTGATTAGCATATAAAGAGTCGCCTAGGCCATCTCTCCTTCGAATACCCTGGATCAGTTGGGGCTGGTCCCCGGCAGGTGGCGACCGAACAGGGACCTCAGGAGGCGATACTCAAAGAGCTGAGCAGACACGAACCACGCAATCAGCAGGCAATAAGCATGGAGCTCAGCAGTGACGAATCATGCTGCTCAACTGGCAATAATCAAGCACGTGACCAGGCAGGAATCACGCAGCTCAGCTGGCAACTGTCAAGCAGATGAGCCGGCAGGAATCACGCAGCTCAGCAGGCCCTGATCACGTGACTCTGCAGGCACTGATCACGTGGCTGATCACACACGTATCACGTGACTGATCATGCACTGATCACGTGGCTATCATGCACTGATCACGTGGCAATCATGCACTGATCACGTGGCTGATTATGCAATGATCACGTAGCTGATCATTCACTGATCACGTGGCTGATCATGCACTGATACCGTGACTGATCATGCACTGATCACGTGACTGATCATGCACTGATCATGTGACTGATCATGCGCTCATCATGTTTGCTATCATACACTGATGAAGTGCCTCTGGAGGCAATATACAAAGAGCTGAGTAGGCACGAATCATACAGTCAGCAGGCAATAATCATTGAACTCAGGTGTGAGGAATCATGCTGCTCAGCTGGCAATAATCAAGCAGCTGAGCAGGCAGGAATTACGCAGCACAGCTGGCAATTGTCAAGCAGATGACAGGCAGGAATCTTGCAGCTCAGATTGCAATTGTCAAGCAGATGAACAGACAGTAATCACGCAGCTCATCAGACCCTGATCACGTGACTGAGCATGCACTGTTCACGTGGCTGATCACACACCTGTCACGTGACTGATCATGCACTGATCACGTGGCACTCATGCACTGATCACATGGCTGATCATACTCTGCTCACGTAACTGATCATGCACATATCACGTGGCCATCATGCACTGCTCAAGTGGCTGGTCATGCAATGATCACGTAGCTACCATATACTGGTCACGTGATTCATCATGCACAGATCACGTAAATGATCATGCACTGTTCAAGTGACTGATCATGCACTGATCACGTGACTGATCATGCACTGATCACATGGCTATCATGCACTGCTCACGTGGCTGATCATGCAGTGATCATGTAGCATCCATGTACTGGTCACGTGACTGATCATGCACTGATCACGTAATTGATCCTGAACTGATCACGTGGCTCATCATGCACTGATCAGGTGACTGTTCATGCACTGATCACTTGACTGATCATGTACTGATCACGTGGCTATAATGCACTGATCACGTGGCTGATCATACACTGTTCACGAGCCAGGTCATGCACAGATCACGTGACTAATCATGAACTGATCACGTGGCTATAATTCACTGATCACGTGGATTTCATGCACTGATCACGTGGCTGTCATGCACAGATCACGTGACTGATCATGAACTGATCACGTGGGCATCATGCACTGATCACGTTGCTGATCATACACTGATCACGTGTCTGATCATGCACTGATCACGTGGCTGATCATACACTGCTCATGTAGCTAATCATGCACTGATCACGTGTCTATCATGCAGTGCTCACGTGGCTGATCCTGCAATGATCACGTAGCTAACATCTACTGGTCACGTGACTGATCATGCAAAGGTCACGTAATTGATCATGCACAGATCACGTGACTGATCATGCACTGATCACGTGGCTATCATGCACTACTCACGTGGCTGATCATGCAATGATCACGTGACTGATCATGCACTGATCACGTGGCTATTATGCACTGCTCACGTGGCTGAGCGCGGAACCCACCACGCTTACTAATTATGCCTGGGCTGCTAAGACCCACTCGAGAAGGTGTCTAGGGTGAGGCACCTTTCGCTATTCGAGAGGGCGCCTGCGGCCTACGTAAGTGGTGCAAACTTCTTGTCTTGAACTTTGATTGGTCTTCCGCTTAAACCAAGCTACTCAGTCTCTTTTCTCCACCGAATTTTCCTACTGAGCTCTCCTCATACTATTATTCTTGACATCTCTGATTAGCATATAAAGAGTCGCCTAGGCCATCTCTCCTTCGAATACCCTGGATCAGTTGGGGCTGGTCCCCGGCAGGTGGCGACCGAACAGGGACCTCAGGAGGCGATACTCAAAGAGCTGAGCAGACACGAACCACGCAATCAGCAGGCAATAAGCATGGAGCTCAGCAGTGACGAATCATGCTGCTCAACTGGTAATAATCAAGCACGTGACCAGGCAGGAATCACGCAGCTCAGCTGGCAATTGTCAAGCAGATGAGCCGACAGGAATCACGCAGCTCAGCTGGCAATTGTCATGCAGATGAGCCGGCAGGAATCACGCAGCTCAGCAGGCCCTGATCACGTGACTCTGCAGGCACTGATCACGTGGCTGATCAAGTCCAGATCACGTGACTGAGCATGCACTGATCACGTGGCTATCATGCTCTGATCACGTGACTGCGCATGCACTGATGACGTGGCTGTTCGGGCACTGATCACGTGTTTATCAGGCAGTGATCAGTGACTGACAGGCGCTGATCAGGGGACTGTGCACGCACTGATCAGGTGGCTGATCAGGAACTGACCACCTGACCGTGCATGCAGTGATCACGTGGCTGGTCGTTCACTGATCACGTGATTATCATACGGTGATTACGTGACTGAGAGGCGCTGATCACGTGACTGTGCCGTCAGTGATCACGTGGCTGAGCAGGCACTGATATCGTGACTGAGCATGCACTGATCATGTGCCGGGAGCCGGGGAGGCATTCCACTCTGGACAAAGGTCATGAGGAAGGAGGCTCGGCATACGCAAATGCGGGATCGAGCCTCAGGAGTCCACCCAGATGTTCTCGAGCATCTCCCCCCCCAAAAAAACCGGAGTCTGCCTACTGTATTGCTTTGTGCTCTCACCTCTGATTTCACTGGGGGCTGTCCCCCACCACCATCTCACTCTCTCTGTCAAAGAGTTAACTTAGAGCTCCAATTCATAAAGTTCCTTGTCATTCTTCCCTTTAACTTCCAGCTGAGTCTCCATCTGGAGCGCGGAACCCACCACGCTTACTAATTATGCCTGGGCTGCTAAGACCCACTCGAGAAGGTGTCTAGGGTGAGGCACCTTTCGCTATTCGAGAGGGCGCCTCCGGCCTACGTAAGTGGTGCAAACTTCTTGTCTTGAAGTTTGATTGGTCTTCCGCGTAAACCAAGCTACTCAGTCTCTTTTCTACACCGAATTTTCCTACTGAGCTCTCCTCATACTATTATTCTTGACATCTCTGATTAGCATATAAATAGTCGCCTAGGCCATCTCTCCTTCGAATACCCTGGATCAGTTGGGGCTGGTCCCCGGCAGGTGGCGACCGAACAGGGACCTCAGGAGGCGATACTCAAAGAGCTGAGCAGACACGAACCACGCAATCAGCAGGCAAAAAGCATGGAGCTCAGCAGTGACGAATCATGCTGCTCAACTGGCAATAATCAAGCACGTGACCAGGCAGGAATCACGCAGCTCAGCTGGCAATTGTCAGGCAGATGAGCCGGCAGGAATCACGCAGCTCAGCAGGCCCTGATCACGTGACTCTGCAGGCACTGATCACGTGGCTGATCAAGTACAGATCACGTGACTGAGCATGCACTGATCACGTGGCTATCATGCACTGATGACGTGACTGCGCATGCACTGATGACGTGGCTGATCGGGCACTGATCACATGGCTCATCATGCACTGATCACGTGTTTATCAGGCAATGATCAGTGACTGACAGGCGCTGATCATGGGACTGTGCACGCACTGATCACGTGGCTATCATGCACTGATCACGTGACTGCGCATGCACTGATGACGTGGCTGTTCGGGCACTGATCACCTGTTTATCAGGCAGTGATCAGTGACTGACAGGCACTGATCAGGGGACTGTGCACGCACTGATCAGGTGGCTGATCAGGAACTGACCACCTGACCGTGCATGCAGTGATCACGTGGCTGGTCGTTCACTGATCACGTGATTATCATACGGTGATCACGTGACTGAGAGGCGCTGATCACGTGACTGTGCCGTCAGTGATCACGTGGCTGAGCAGGCACTGATATCGTGACTGAGCATGCACTGATCATGTGCCGGGAGCCGGGGAGGCATTCCACTCTGGACAAAGGTCATGAGGAAGGAGGCTCGGCATACGCAAATGTGGGATCGAGCCTCAGGAGTCCAACCGGATGTTCTCGAGCATCTCCCACCCCAAAAAAAACCGGAGTCTGCCTACTGTATTGCTTTGTGCTCTCCCCTCTGATTTCACTGGGGGCTGTCCCCCACCACCATCTCGCTCTCTCTGTCAAAGAGTTAACTTAGAGCTCCAATTCATAAAGTTCCTTGTCATTCTTCCCTTTAACTTCCAGCTGAGTCTCCATCTGGAGCTCGGAACCCACCACGCTTACTAATTATGCCTGGGCTGCTAAGACCCACTCGAGAAGTTGTCTAGGGTGAGGCACCTTTCGCTATTCGAGAGGGCGCCTCCGGCCTACGTAAGTGGTGCAAACTTCTTGTCTTGAAGTTTGATTGGTCTTCCGCGTAAACCAAGCTACTCAGTCTCTTTTCTACACCGAATTTTCCTACTGAGCTCTCCTCATACTATTATTCTTGACATCTCTGATTAGCATATAAATAGTCGCCTAGGCCATCTCTCCTTCGAATACCCTGGATCAGTTGGGGCTGGTCCCCGGCAGGTGGCGACCGAACAGGGACCTCAGGAGGCGATACTCAAAGAGCTGAGCAGACACGAACCACGCAATCAGCAGGCAAAAAGCATGGAGCTCAGCAGTGACGAATCATGCTGCTCAACTGGCAATAATCAAGCACGTGACCAGGCAGGAATCACGCAGCTCAGCTGGCAATTGTCAAGCAGATGAGCCGGCAGGAATCACGCAGCTCAGCAGGCCCTGATCACGTGACTCTGCAGGCACTGATCACGTGGCTGATCAAGTCCAGATCACGTGACTGAGCATGCACTGATCACGCGGCTATCATGCACTGATGACGTGACTGCGCATGCACTGATGACGTGGCTGATCGGGCACTGATCACATGGCTCATCATGCACTGATCACGTGTTTATCAGGCAATGATCAGTGACTGACAGGCGCTGATCATGGGACTGTGCACGCACTGATCACGTGGCTATCATGCACTGATCACGTGACTGCGCATGCACTGATGACGTGGCTGTTCGGGCACTGATCACGTGTTTATCAGGCAGTGATCAGTGACTGACAGGCACTGATCAGGGGACTGTGCACGCACTGATCAGGTGGCTGATCAGGAACTGACCACCTGACCACGCATGCAGTGATCACGTGGCTGGTCATTCACTGATCACGTGTTTATCCTACGGTGATCACGTGACTGAGAGGCGCTGATCACGTGACTGTACCGTCAGTGATCACGTGGCTGAGCAGGCACTGATATCGTGACTGAGCATGCACTGATCATGTGCCAGGAGCCGGGGAGGCATTCCACTCTGGAAAAAGGTCATGAGGAAGGAGGCTCGGCATACGCAAATGCGGGATGGAGCCACAGGAGTCCACCCGGATGTTCTCGAGCATCTCCCCCCAAAAAAACCGGAGTCTGCCTACTGTATTGCTTTGTGCTCTCACCTCTGATTTCACTGGGGGCTGTCCCCCACCACCATCTCGCTCTCTCTGTCAAAGAGTTAACTTAGAGCTCCAATTCATAAAGTTCCTTGTCATTCTTCCCTTTAACTTCCAGCTGAGTCTCCATCTGGAGCGCGGAACCCACCACACTTACTAATTATGCCTGGGCTGCTAAGACCCACTCGAGAAGGTGTCTAGGGTGAGGCACCTTTCGCTATTCGAGAGGGCGCCTGCGGCCTACATAAGTGGTGCAAACTTCTTGTCTTGAAGTTTGATTGGTCTTCCGCGTAAACCAAGCTACTCAATCTCTTTTCTCCACCGAATTTTCCTACTGAGCTCTCCTCATACTATTATTCTTGACATCTCTGATTAGCATATAAAGAGTCGCCTAGGCCATCTCTCCTTCGAATACCCTGGATCAGTTGGGGCTGGTCCCCGGCAGGTGGCGACCGAACAGGGACCTCAGGAGGCGATACTCAAAGAGCTGAGCAGACACGAACCACGCAATCAGCAGGCAATAAGCATGGAGCTCAGCAGTGACGAATCATGCTGCTCAACTGGCAATAATCAAGCACGTGACCAGGCAGGAATCACGCAGCTCAGCTGGCAATTGTCAAGCAGATGAGCCGGCAGGAATCACGCAGCTCAGCAGGCCCTGATCACGTGACTCTGCAGGCACTGATCACGTGGCTGATCACACTGATCACGTGACTGATCATGCACTGATCACGTGGCTATCATGCACTGATCACGTGGCAATCATGCACTGATCACGTGGCTGATTATGCAATGATCACGTGGCTGATCATTCACTGATCACGTGGCTGATCATGCACTGATCACGTGACTGATCATGCACTGATCACGTGACTGATCATGCACTGATCATGTGACTGATCATGCACTCATCATGTTTGCTATCATACACTGATCATGTGCCTCTGGAGGCAATATACAAAGAGCAGAGTAGGCACGAATCATACAGTCAGCAGGCAATAATCATTGAACTCAGGTGTGAGGAATCATGCTGCTCAGCTGGCAATAATCAAGCAGCTGAGCAGGCAGGAATTACGCAGCACAGCTGGCAATTGTCAAGCAGATGACAGGCAGGAATCTTGCAGCTCAGATTGCAATTGTCAAGCAGATGAACAGACAGTAATCACGCAGCTCAGCAGGCCCTGATCACGTGACTGAGCATGCACTGTTCACGTGGATGATCACACACCTGTCACGTGACTGATCATGCACTGATCACGTGGCACTCATGCACTGATCACGTGGCTGATCATACTCTGCTCACGTAACTGATCATGCACATATCACGTGGCCATCATGCACTGCTCAAGTGGCTGGTCATGCAATGATCACGTAGCTACCATATACTGGTCACGTGATTCATCATGCACAGATCACGTAAATGATCATGCACTGTTCAAGTGACTGATCATGCACTGATCACGTGACTGATCATGCACTGATCACGTGGCTATCATGCACTGCTCACGTGGCTGATCATGCAGTGATCATGTAGCATCCATGTACTGGTCACGTGACTGATCATGCACTGATCACGTAATTGATCCTGAACTGATCACGTGGCTCATCATGCACTGATCAGGTGACTGTTCACCCACTGATCACGTGACTGATCATGTACTGATCACGTGGCTATAATGCACTGATCACGTGGCTGATCATACACTGATCACGAGCCAGGTCATGCACAGATCACGTGACTAATCATGAACTGATCACGTGGCTATAATTCACTGATCACGTGGATTTCATACACTGATTACGTTCCTGTCATGCACAGATCACGTGACTGATCATGCACTGATCACGTGGCATCATGCACTGATCACGTGGCTGATCATGCACTGATCACGTGTCTGATCATGCACTGATCACGTGGCTGATCATACACTGCTCATGTAGCTAATCATGCACTGATCACGTGTCTATCATGCAGTGCTCACGTGGCTGATCATGCACTGATCACGTAGCTAACATCTACTGGTCACGTGACTGATCATGCAAAGGTAACGTAATTGATCATGCACTGATCACGTGACTGATCATGCACTGATCACGTGGCTATCATGCACTACTCACGTGGCTGATCATGCAATGATCACGTGACTGATCATGCACTGATCACGTGGCTATTATGCACTGCTCACGTGGCTGAGCGCGGAACCCACCACGCTTACTAATTATGCCTGGGCTGCTAAGACCCACTCGAGAAGGTGTCTAGGGTGAGGCACCTTTCGCTATTCGAGAGGGCGCCTGCGGCCTACGTAAGTGGTGCAAACTTCTTGTCTTGAAGTTTGATTGGTCTTCCGCTTAAACCAAGCTACTCAGTCTCTTTTCTCCACCGAATTTTCCTACTGAGCTCTCCTCATACTATTATTCTTGACATCTCTGATTAGCATATAAAGAGTCGCCTAGGCCATCTCTCCTTCGAATACCCTGGATCAGTTGGGGCTGGTCCCCGGCAGGTGGCGACCGAACAGGGACCTCAGGAGGCGATACTCAAAGAGCTGAGCAGACACGAACCACGCAATCAGCAGGCAATAAGCATGGAGCTCAGCAGTGACGAATCATGTTGCTCAACTGGCAATAATCAAGCACGTGACCAGGCAGGAATCACGCAGCTCAGCTGGCAATTGTCAAGCAGATGAGCCGACAGGAATCACGCAGCTCAGCTGGCAATTGTCATGCAGATGAGCCGGCAGGAATCACGCAGCTCAGCAGGCCCTGATCACGTGACTCTGCAGGCACTGATCACGTGGCTGATCAAGTCCAGATCACGTGACTGAGAATGCACTGATCACGTGGCTATCATGCACTGATCACGTGACTGCGCATGCACTGATGACGTGGCTTTTCGGGCACTGATCACGTGTTTATCAGGCAGTGATCAGTGACTGACAGGCGCTGATCAGGGGACTGTGCACGCACTGATCAGGTGGCTGATCAGGAACTGACCACCTGACCGTGCATGCAGTGATCACGTGGCTGGTCGTTCACTGATCACGTGATTATCATACGGTGATCACGTGACTGAGAGGCGCTGATCACGTGACTGTGCCGTCAGTGATCACGTGGCTGAGCAGGCACTGATATCGTGACTGAGCATGCACTGATCATGTGCCGGGAGCCGGGGAGGCCTTCGACTCTGGACAAAGGTCATGAGGAAGGAGGCTCGGCATACGCAAATGCGGGATCGAGCCTCAGGAGTCCACCCAGATGTTCTCGAGCATCTCCCCCCGAAAAAAACCGGAGTCTGCCTACTGTATTGCTTTGTGCTCTCACCTCTGATTTCACTGGCGGCTGTCCCCCACCACCATCTCGCTCTCTCTTTCAAAGAGTTAACTTAGAGCTCCAATTCATAAAGTTCCTTGTCATTCTTCCCTTTAACTTCCAGCTGAGTCTCCATCTGGAGCGCGGAACCCACCACGCTTACTAATTATGCCTGGGCTGCTAAGACCCACTCGAGAAGGTGTCTAGGGTGAGGCACCTTTCGCTATTCGAGAGGGCGCCTCCGGCCTACGTAAGTGGTGCAAACTTCTTGTCTTGAAGTTTGATTGGTCTTCCGCGTAAACCAAGCTACTCAGTCTCTTTTCTACACCGAATTTTCCTACTGAGCTCTCCTCATACTATTATTCTTGACATCTCTGATTAGCATATAAATAGTCGCCTAGGCCATCTCTCCTTCGAATACCCTGGATCAGCTGGGGCTGGTCCCCGGCAGGTGGCGACCGAACAGGGACCTCAGGAGGCGATACTCAAAGAGCTGAGCAGACACGAACCACGCAATCAGCAGGCAAAAAGCATGGAGCTCAGCAGTGACGAATCATGCTGCTCAACTGGCAATAATCAAGCACGTGACCAGGCAGGAATCACGCAGCTCAGCTGGCAATTGTCAAGCAGATGAGCCGGCAGGAATCACGCAGCTCAGCAGGCCCTGATCACGTGACTCTGCAGGCACTGATCACGTGGCTGATCAAGTCCAGATCACGTGACTGAGCATGCACTGATCACGCGGCTATCATGCACTGATGACGTGACTGCGCATGCACTGATGACGTGGCTGATCGGGCACTGATCACATGGCTCATCATGCACTGATCACGTGTTTATCAGGCAATGATCAGTGACTGACAGGCGCTGATCATGGGACTGTGCACGCACTGATCACGTGGCTATCATGCACTGATCACGTGACTGCGCATGCACTGATGACGTGGCTGTTCGGGCACTGATCACGTGTTTATCAGGCAGTGATCAGTGACTGACAGGCACTGATCAGGGGACTGTGCACGCACTGATCAGGTGGCTGATCAGGAACTGACCACCTGACCACGCATGCAGTGATCACGTGGCTGGTCATTCACTGATCACGTGTTTATCCTACGGTGATCACGTGACTGAGAGGCGCTGATCACGTGACTGTACCGTCAGTGATCACGTGGCTGAGCAGGCACTGATATCGTGACTGAGCATGCACTGATCATGTGCCAGGAGCCGGGGAGGCATTCCACTCTGGAAAAAGGTCATGAGGAAGGAGGCTCGGCATACGCAAATGCGGGATGGAGCCACAGGAGTCCACCCGGATGTTCTCGAGCATCTCCCCCCAAAAAAACCGGAGTCTGCCTACTGTATTGCTTTGTGCTCTCACCTCTGATTTCACTGGGGGCTGTCCCCCACCACCATCTCGCTCTCTCTGTCAAAGAGTTAACTTAGAGCTCCAATTCATAAAGTTCCTTGTCATTCTTCCCTTTAACTTCCAGCTGAGTCTCCATCTGGAGCGCGGAACCCACCACACTTACTAATTATGCCTGGGCTGCTAAGACCCACTCGAGAAGGTGTCTAGGGTGAGGCACCTTTCGCTATTCGAGAGGGCGCCTGCGGCCTACATAAGTGGTGCAAACTTCTTGTCTTGAAGTTTGATTGGTCTTCCGCGTAAACCAAGCTACTCAATCTCTTTTCTCCACCGAATTTTCCTACTGAGCTCTCCTCATACTATTATTCTTGACATCTCTGATTAGCATATAAAGAGTCGCCTAGGCCATCTCTCCTTCGAATACCCTGGATCAGTTGGGGCTGGTCCCCGGCAGGTGGCGACCGAACAGGGACCTCAGGAGGCGATACTCAAAGAGCTGAGCAGACACGAACCACGCAATCAGCAGGCAATAAGCATGGAGCTCAGCAGTGACGAATCATGCTGCTCAACTGGCAATAATCAAGCACGTGACCAGGCAGGAATCACGCAGCTCAGCTGGCAACTGTCAAGCAGATGAGCCGGCAGGAATCACGCAGCTCAGCAGGCCCTGATCACGTGACTCTGCAGGCACTGATCACGTGGCTGATCACACACGATCACGTGACTGATCATGCACTGATCACGTGGCTATCATGCACTGATCACGTGGCTATCATGCACTGATCACGTGGCTGATCATGCACTGATCACGTGGCTGATCATGCACTGATCACGTGGCTGATCATGCACTGATACGTGACTGATCATGCACTGATCACGTGACTGATCATGCACTGATCATGTGACTGATCATGCGCTGATCATGTTTGCTATCATACACTGATGATGTGCCTCTGGAGGCAATATACAAAGAGCTGAGTAGGCACGAATCATACAGTCAGCAGGCAATAATCATTGAACTCAGGTGTGAGGAATCATGCTGCTCAGCTGGCAATAATCAAGCAGCTGAGCAGGCAGGAATTACGCAGCACAGCTGGCAATTGTCAAGCAGATGACAGGCAGGAATCTGCAGCTCAGATTGCAATTGTCAAGCAGATGAACAGACAGTAATCACGCAGCTCAGCAGACCCTGATCACGTGACTGAGCATGCACTGTTCACGTGGCTGATCACACACCTGTCACGTGACTGATCATGCACTGATCACGTGGCACTCATGCACTGATCACATGGCTGATCATACTCTGCTCACGTAACTGATCATGCACATATCACGTGGCCATCATGCACTGCTCAAGTGGCTGGTCATGCAATGATCACGTAGCTACCATATACTGGTCACGTGATTCATCATGCACTGATCACGTAAATGATCATGCACTGTTCAAGTGACTGATCATGCACTGATCACGTGACTGATCATGCACTGATCACATGGCTATCATGCACTGCTCACGTGGCTGATCATGCAGTGATCATGTAGCATCCATGTACTGGTCACGTGACTGATCATGCACTGATCACGTAATTGATCATGCACTGATCACGTGGCTCATCATGCACTGATCACGTGACTGATCATGCACTGATCACGTGACTGATCATGCACTGATCACGTGGCTATCATGCACTGATCACGTGGCTGATCATGCACTGATCACGTGCCAGGTCATGCACTGATCACGTGACTGATCATGCACTGATCACGTGGCTATCATGCACTGATCACGTGGATTTCATACACTGATCACGTGCCTGTCATGCACTGATCACGTGACTAATCATGAACTGATCACGTAGGCATCATGCACTGATCACGTGGCTGATCATACACTGATCACGTGTCTGATCATGCACTGATCACGTGGCTGATCATACACTGATCATGTAGCTGATCATGCACTGATCACGTGTCTATCATGCACTGATCACGTGGCTGATCATGCACTGATCACGTAGCTAACATCTACTGGTCACGTGACTGATCATGCAAAGGTCACGTAATTGATCATGCACTGATCACGTGACTGATCATGCACTGATCACGTGGCTATCATGCACTACTCACGTGGCTGATCATGCAATGATCACGTGACTGATCATGCACTGATCACGTGGCTATCATGCACTGATCACGTGGCTGAGCGCGGAACCCACCACGCTTACTAATTATGCCTGGGCTGCTAAGACCCACTCGAGAAGGTGTCTAGGGTGAGGCACCTTTCGCTATTCGAGAGGGCGCCTGCGGCCTACGTAAGTGGTGCAAACTTCTTGTCTTGAAGTTTGATTGGTCTTCCGCTTAAACCAAGCTACTCAGTCTCTTTTCTCCACCGAATTTTCCTACTGAGCTCTCCTCATACTATTATTCTTGACATCTCTGATTAGCATATAAAGAGTCGCCTAGGCCATCTCTCCTTCGAATACCCTGGATCAGTTGGGGCTGGTCCCCGGCAGGTGGCGACCGAACAGGGACCTCAGGAGGCGATACTCAAAGAGCTGAGCAGACACGAACCACGCAATCAGCAGGCAATAAGCATGGAGCTCAGCAGTGACGAATCATGCTGCTCAACTGGCAATAATCAAGCACGTGACCAGGCAGGAATCACGCAGCTCAGCTGGCAATTGTCAAGCAGATGAGCCGACAGGAATCACGCAGCTCAGCTGGCAATTGTCATGCAGATGAGCCGGCAGGAATCACGCAGCTCAGCAGGCCCTGATCACGTGACTCTGCAGGCACTGATCACGTGGCTGATCAAGTCCAGATCACGTGACTGAGCATGCACTGATCACGTGGCTATCATGCACTGATCACGTGACTGCGCATGCACTGATGACGTGGCTGATCGGGCACTGATCACGTGTTTATCAGGCAGTGATCAGTGACTGACAGGCGCTGATCAGGGGACTGTGCACGCACTGATCAGGTGGCTGATCAGGAACTGACCACCTGACCGTGCATGCAGTGATCACGTGGCTGGTCGTTCACTGATCACGTCATTATCATACGGTGATCACGTGACTGAGAGGCGCTGATCACGTGACTGTGCCGTCAGAGATCACGTGGCTGAGCAGGCACTGATATCGTGACTGAGCATGCACTGATCATGTGCCGGGAGCCGGGGAGGCATTCCACTCGGGACAAAGGTCATGAGGAAGGAGGCTCGGCATACGCAAATGCGGGATCGAGCCTCAGGAGTCCACCCGGATGTTCTCGAGCATCTCCCCCCAAAAAACCGGAGTCTGCCTACTGTATTGCTTTGTGCTCTCACCTCTGATTTCACTGGGGGCTGTCCCCCACCACCATCTCGCTCTCTCTGTCAAAGAGTTAACTTAGAGCTCCAATTCATAAAGTTCCTTGTCATTCTTCCCTTTAACTTCCAGCTGAGTCTCCATCTGGAGAGCGGAACCCACCACGCTTACTAATTATGCCTGGGCTGCTAAGACCCACTCGAGAAGGTGTCTAGGGTGAGGCACCTTTTGCTATTCGAGAGGGCGCCTGCGGCCTACGTAAGTGGTGCAAACTTCTTGTCTTGAAGTTTGATTGGTCTTCCGCGTAAACCAAGCTACTCAGTCTCTTTTCTACACCGAATTTTCCTACTGAGCTCTCCTCATACTATTATTCTTGACATCTCTGATTAGCATATAAATAGTCGCCTAGGCCATCTCTCCTTCGAATACCCTGGATCAGTTGGGGCTGGTCCCCGGCAGGTGGCGACCGAACAGGGACCTCAGGAGGCGATACTCAAAGAGCTGAGCAGACACGAACCACGCAATCAGCAGGCAAAAAGCATGGAGCTCAGCAGTGACGAATCATGCTGCTCAACTGGCAATAATCAAGCACGTGACCAGGCAGGAATCACGCAGCTCAGCTGGCAATTGTCAAGCAGATGAGCCGGCAGGAATCACGCAGCTCAGCAGGCCCTGATCACGTGACTCTGCAGGCACTGATCACGTGGCTGATCAAGTCCAGATCACGTGACTGAGCATGCACTGATCACGTGGCTATCATGCACTGATGACGTGACTGCGCATGCACTGATGACGTGGCTGATCGGGCACTGATCACATGGCTCATCATGCACTGATCACGTGTTTATCAGGCAATGATCAGTGACTGACAGGCGCTGATCATGGGACTGTGCACGCACTGATCACGTGGCTATCATGCACTGATCACGTGACTGCGCATGCACTGATGACGTGGCTGTTCGGGCACTGATCACGTGTTTATCAGGCAGTGATCAGTGACTGACAGGCACTGATCAGGGGACTGTGCACGCACTGATCAGGTGGCTGATCAGGAACTGACCACCTGACCACGCATGCAGTGATCACGTGGCTGGTCGTTCACTGATCACGTGTTTATCCTACGGTGATCACGTGACTGAGAGGCGCTGATCACGTGACTGTACCGTCAGTGATCACGTGGCTGAGCAGGCACTGATATCGTGACTGAGCATGCACTGATCATGTGCCGGGAGCCGGGGAGGCATTCCACTCTGGAAAAAGGTCATGAGGAAGGAGGCTCGGCATACGCAAATGCGGGATGGAGCCACAGGAGTCCACCCGGATGTTCTCGAGCATCTCCCCCCAAAAAAACCGGAGTCTGCCTACTGTATTGCTTTGTGCTCTCACCTCTGATTTCACTGGGGGCTGTCCCCCACCACCATCTCGCTCTCTCTGTCAAAGAGTTAACTTAGAGCTCCAATTCATAAAGTTCCTTGTCATTCTTCCCTTTAACTTCCAGCTGAGTCTCCATCTGGAGCGCGGAACCCACCACACTTACTAATTATGCCTGGGCTGCTAAGACCCACTCGAGAAGGTGTCTAGGGTGAGGCACCTTTCGCTATTCGAGAGGGCGCCTGCGGCCTACGTAAGTGGTGCAAACTTCTTGTCTTGAAGTTTGATTGGTCTTCCGCGTAAACCAAGCTACTCAATCTCTTTTCTCCACCGAATTTTCCTACTGAGCTCTCCTCATACTATTATTCTTGACATGTCTGATTAGCATATAAAGAGTCGCCTAGGCCATCTCTTCTTCGAATACCCTGGATCAGTTGGGGCTGGTCCCCGTCAGGTGGCGACCGAACAGGGACCTCAGGAGGCGATACTCAAAGAGCTGAGCAGACACGAACCACGCAATCAGCAGGCAATAAGCATGGAGCTCAGCAGTGACGAACCATGCTGGTCAACTGGCAATAATCAAGCACGTGACCAGGCAGGAATCACGCAGCTCAGCTGGCAACTGTCAAGCAGATGAGCCGGCAGGAATCACGCAGCTCAGCAGGCCCTGATCACGTGACTCTGCAGGCACTGATCACGTGGCTGATCACACACGATCACGTGACTGATCATGCACTGATCACGTGGCTATCATGCACTGATCACGTGGCAATCATGCACTGATCACGTGGCTGATCATGCACTGATCACGTGACTGATCATGCACTGATCACGTGGCTGATCATGCACTGATCACGTGACTGATCATGCACTGATCACGTGACTGATCATGCACTGATCATGTGACTGATCATGCGCTGATCATGTTTGCTATCATACACTGATCATGTGCCTCTGGAGGCAATATACAAAGAGCTGAGTAGGCACGAATCATACAGTCAGCAGGCAATAATCATTGAACTCAGGTGTGAGGAATCATGCTGCTCAGCTGGCAATAATCAAGCAGCTGAGCAGGCAGGAATTACGCAGCACAGCTGGCAATTGTCAAGCAGATGACAGGCAGGAATCTTGCAGCTCAGATTGCAATTGTCAAGCAGATGAGCAGACAGTAATCACGCAGCTCAGCAGACCCTGATCACGTGACTGAGCATGCACTGTTCACGTGGCTGATCACACACCTGTCACGTGACTGATCATGCACTGATCACGTGGCACTCATGCACTGATCACGTGGCTGATCATACTCTGCTCACGTAACTGATCATGCACATATCACGTGGCCATCATGCACTGCTCAAGTGGCTGATCATGCACTGATCACGTAGCTACCATATACTGGTCACGTGATTCATCATGCACTGATCACGTAAATGATCATGCACTGTTCAAGTGACTGATCATGCACTGATCACGTGACTGATCATGCACTGATCACATGGCTATCATGCACTGCTCACGTGGCTGATCATGCAGTGATCATGTAGCATCCATGTACTGGTCACGTGACTGATCATGCACTGATCACGTAATTGATCATGCACTGATCACGTGGCTCATCATGCACTGATCACGTGACTGATCATGCACTGATCACGTGACTGATCATGCACTGATCACGTGGCTATCATGCACTGATCACGTGGCTGATCATGCACTGATCACGTGCTGATCATGCACTGATCACGTGACTGATCATGCACTGATCACGTGGCTATCATGCACTGATCACGTGGATTTCATGCACTGATCACGTTCCTGTCATGCACTGATCACGTGACTGATCATGCACTGATCACGTGGCATCATGCACTGATCACGTTGCTGATCATACACTGATCACGTGTCTGATCATGCACTGATCACGTGGCTGATCATACACTGATCATGTAGCTGATCATGCACTGATCACGTGTCTATCATGCACTGATCACGTGGCTGATCATGCAATGATCACGTAGCTAACATCACTGGTCACGTGACTGATCATGCAAAGGTCACGTAATTGATCATGCACTGATCACGTGACTGATCATGCACTGATCACGTGGCTATCATGCACTATCACGTGGCTGATCATGCACTGATCACGTGACTGATCATGCACTGATCACGTGGCTATCATGCACTGCTCACGTGGCTGAGCGCGGAACCCACCACGCTTACTAATTATGCCTGGGCTGCTAAGACCCACTCGAGAAGGTGTCTAGGGTGAGGCACCTTTCGCTATTCGAGAGGGCGCCTGCGGCCTACGTAAGTGGTGCAAACTTCTTGTCTTGAAGTTTGATTGGTCTTCCGCTTAAACCAAGCTACTCAGTCTCTTTTCTCCACCGAATTTTCCTACTGAGCTCTCCTCATACTATTATTCTTGACATCTCTGATTAGCATATAAAGAGTCGCCTAGGCCATCTCTCCTTCGAATACCCTGGATCAGTTGGGGCTGGTCCCCGGCAGGTGGCGACCGAACAGGGACCTCAGGAGGCGATACTCAAAGAGCTGAGCAGACACGAACCACGCAATCAGCAGGCAATAAGCATGGAGCTCAGCAGTGACGAATCATGCTGCTCAACTGGCAATAATCAAGCACGTGACCAGGCAGGAATCACGCAGCTCAGCTGGCAATTGTCAAGCAGATGAGCCGACAGGAATCACGCAGCTCAGCTGGCAATTGTCATGCAGATGAGCCGGCAGGAATCACGCAGCTCAGCAGGCCCTGATCACGTGACTCTGCAGGCACTGATCACGTGGCTGATCAAGTCCAGATCACGTGACTGAGCATGCACTGATCACGTGGCTATCATGCACTGATCACGTGACTGATCATGCACTGATCACGTGTTTATCAGGCACTGATCAGTGACTGACAGGCGCTGATCATGGGACTGTGCACGCACTGATCACGTGGCTATCATGCACTGATCACGTGACTGCGCATGCACTGATGACGTGGCTGTTCGGGCACTGATCACGTGTTTATCAGGCAGTGATCAGTGACTGACAGGCGCTGATCAGGGGACTGTGCACGCACTGATCAGGTGGCTGATCAGGAACTGACCACCTGACCGTGCATGCAGTGATCACGTGGCTGGTCGTTCACTGATCACGTGATTATCATACGGTGATCACGTGACTGAGAGGCGCTGATCACGTGACTGTGCCGTCAGTGATCACGTGTCTGAGCAGGCACTGATATCGTGACTGAGCATGCACTGATCATGTGCCGGGAGCCGGGGAGGCATTCCACTCTGGACAAAGGTCATGAGGAAGGAGGCTCGGCATACGCAAATGCGGGATCGAGCCTCAGGAGTCCACCCGGATGTTCTCGAGCATCTCCCCCAAAAAAACCGGAGTCTGCCTACTGTATTGCTTTGTGCTCTCACCTCTGATTTCACTGGGGGATGTCCCCCACCTCCATCTCGCTCTCTCTGTCAAAGAGTTAACTTACAGCTCCAATTCATAAAGTTCCTTGTCATTCTTCCCTTTAACTTCCAGCTGAGTCTCCATCTGGAGCGCGGAACCCACCACGCTTACTAATTATGCCTGGGCTGCTAAGACCCACTCGAGAAGGTGTCTAGGGTGAGGCACCTTTCGCTATTCGAGAGGCGCCTGCGGCCTACGTAAGTGGTGCAAACTTCTTGTCTTGAAGTTTGATTGGTCTTCCGCATAAACCAAGCTACTCAGTCTCTTTTCTACACCGAATTTTCCTACTGAGCTCTCCTCATACTATTATTCTTGACATCTCTGATTAGCATATAAATAGTCGCCTAGGCCATCTCTCCTTCGAATACCCTGGATCAGTTGGGGCTGGTCCCCGGCAGGTGGCGACCGAACAGGGACCTCAGGAGGCGATACTCAAAGAGCTGAGCAGACACCAACCACGCAATCAGCAGGCAAAAAGCATGGAGCTCAGCAGTGACGAATCATGCTGCTCAACTGGCAATAATCAAGCACGTGACCAGGCAGGAATCACGCAGCTCAGCTGGCAATTGTCAAGCAGATGAGCCGGCAGGAATCACGCAGCTCAGCAGGCCCTGATCACGTGACTCTGCAGGCACTGATCACGTGGCTGATCAAGTCCAGATCACGTGACTGAGCATGCACTGATCACGTGGCTATCATGCACTGATGACGTGACTGCGCATGCACTGATGACGTGGCTGATCGGGCACTGATCACATGGCTCATCATGCACTGATCACGTGTTTATCAGGCAATGATCAGTGACTGACAGGCGCTGATCATGGGACTGTGCACGCACTGATCACGTGGCTATCATGCACTGATCACGTGACTGCGCATGCACTGATGACGTGGCTGTTCGGGCACTGATCACGTGTTTATCAGGCAGTGATCAGTGACTGACAGGCACTGATCAGGGGACTGTGCACGCACTGATCAGGTGGCTGATCAGGAACTGACCACCTGACCACGCATGCAGTGATCACGTGGCTGGTCGTTCACTGATCACGTGTTTATCCTACGGTGATCACGTGACTGAGAGGCGCTGATCACGTGACTGTACCGTCAGTGATCACGTGGCTGAGCAGGCACTGATATCGTGACTGAGCATGCACTGATCATGTGCCGGGAGCCGGGGAGGCATTCCACTCTGGAAAAAGGTCATGAGGAAGGAGGCTCGGCATACGCAAATGCGGGATGGAGCCACAGGAGTCCACCCGGATGTTCTCGAGCATCTCCCCCCCAAAAAACCGGAGTCTGCCTACTGTATTGCTTTGTGCTCTCACCTCTGATTTCACTGGGGGCTGTCCCCCACCACCATCTCGCTCTCTCTGTCAAAGAGTTAACTTAGAGCTCCAATTCATAAAGTTCCTTGTCATTCTTCCCTTTAACTTCCAGCTGAGTCTCCATCTGGAGCGCGGAACCCACCACACTTACTAATTATGCCTGGGCTGCTAAGACCCACTCGAGAAGGTGTCTAGGGTGAGGCACCTTTCGCTATTCGAGAGGGCGCCTGCGGCCTACGTAAGTGGTGCAAACTTCTTGTCTTGAAGTTTGATTGGTCTTCCGCGTAAACCAAGCTACTCAGTCTCTTTTCTCCACCGAATTTTCCTACTGAGCTCTCCTCATACTATTATTCTTGACATCTCTGATTAGCATATAAAGAGTCGCCTAGGCCATCTCTCCTTCGAATACCCTGGATCAGTTGGGGCTGGTCCCCGGCAGGTGGCGACCGAACAGGGACCTCAGGAGGCGATACTCAAAGAGCTGAGCAGACACGAACCACGCAATCAGCAGGCAATAAGCATGGAGCTCAGCAGTGACGAATCATGCTGCTCAACTGGCAATAATCAAGCACGTGACCAGGCAGGAATCACGCAGCTCAGCTGGCAATTGTCAAGCAGATGAGCCGGCAGGAATCACGCAGCTCAGCAGGCCCTGATCACGTGACTCTGCAGGCACTGATCACGTGGCTGATCACACTGATCACGTGACTGATCATGCACTGATCACGTGGCTATCATGCACTGATCACGTGGCTATCATGCACTGATCACGTGGCTGATCATGCACTGATCACGTGGCTGATCATGCACTGATCACGTGGCTGATCATGCACTGATACGTGACTGATCATGCACTGATCACGTGACTGATCATGCACTGATCATGTGACTGATCATGCGCTGATCATGTTTGCTATCATACACTGATCAAGTGCCTCTGGAGGCAATATACAAAGAGCTGAGTAGGCACGAATCATACAGTCAGCAGGCAATAATCATTGAACTCAGGTGTGAGGAATCATGCTGCTCAGCTGGCAATAATCAAGCAGCTGAGCAGGCAGGAATTACGCAGCACAGCTGGCAATTGTCAAGCAGATGACAGGCAGGAATCTTGCAGCTCAGATTGCAATTGTCAAGCAGATGAGCAGACAGTAATCACGCAGCTCAGCAGGCCCTGATCACGTGACTGAGCATGCACTGTTCACGTGGCTGATCACACACCTGTCACGTGACTGATCATGCACTGATCACGTGGCACTCATGCACTGATCACGTGGCTGATCATACACTGCTCACGTAACTGATCATGCACATATCACGTGGCCATCATGCACTGCTCACGTGGCTGGTCATGCACTGATCACGTAGCTACCATATACTGGTCACGTGATTCATCATGCACAGATCACGTAAATGATCATGCACTGTTCAAGTGACTGATCATGCACTGATCACGTGACTGATCATGCACTGATCACATGGCTATCATGCACTGCTCACGTGGCTGATCATGCAGTGATCATGTAGCATCCATGTACTGGTCACGTGACTGATCATGCACTGATCACGTAATTGATCATGCACTGATCACGTGGCTCATCATGCACTGATCACGTGACTGATCATGCACTGATCACGTGACTGATCATGCACTGATCACGTGGCTATCATGCACTGATCACGTGGCTGATCATGCACTGATCACGAGCCAGGTCATGCACTGATCACGTGACTGATCATGCACTGATCACGTGGCTATCATGCACTGATCACGTGGATTTCATGCACTGATCACGTGGCTGTCATGCACTGATCACGTGACTGATCATGCACTGATCACGTGGCATCATGCACTGATCACGTGGCTGATCATGCACTGATCACGTGGCTGATCATGCACTGATCACGTGGCTGATCATACACTGATCATGTAGCTGATCATGCACTGATCACGTGTCTATCATGCACTGATCACGTGGCTGATCATGCACTGATCACGTAGCTAACATCTACTGGTCACGTGACTGATCATGCAAAGGTCACGTAATTGATCATGCACTGATCACGTGACTGATCATGCACTGATCACGTGGCTATCATGCACTACTCACGTGGCTGATCATGCACTGATCACGTGACTGATCATGCACTGATCACGTGGCTATCATGCACTGATCACGTGGCTGAGCGCGGAACCCACCACGCTTACTAATTATGCCTGGGCTGCTAAGACCCACTCGAGAAGGTGTCTAGGGTGAGGCACCTTTCGCTATTCGAGAGGGCGCCTGCGGCCTACGTAAGTGGTGCAAACTTCTTGTCTTGAAGTTTGATTGGTCTTCCGCTTAAACCAAGCTACTCAGTCTCTTTTCTCCACCGAATTTTCCTACTGAGCTCTCCTCATACTATTATTCTTGACATCTCTGATTAGCATATAAAGAGTCGCCTAGGCCATCTCTCCTTCGAATACCCTGGATCAGTTGGGGCTGGTCCCCGGCAGGTGGCGACCGAACAGGGACCTCAGGAGGCGATACTCAAAGAGCTGAGCAGACACGAACCACGCAATCAGCAGGCAATAAGCATGGAGCTCAGCAGTGACGAATCATGCTGCTCAACTGGCAATAATCAAGCACGTGACCAGGCAGGAATCACGCAGCTCAGCTGGCAATTGTCAAGCAGATGAGCCGACAGGAATCACGCAGCTCAGCTGGCAATTGTCATGCAGATGAGCCGGCAGGAATCACGCAGCTCAGCAGGCCCTGATCACGTGACTCTGCAGGCACTGATCACGTGGCTGATCAAGTCCAGATCACGTGACTGAGCATGCACTGATCACGTGGCTATCATGCACTGATCACGTGACTGCGCATGCACTGATGACGTGGCTGTTCGGGCACTGATCACCTGTTTATCAGGCAGTGATCAGTGACTGACAGGCGCTGATCAGGGGACTGTGCACGCACTGATCAGGTGGCTGATCAGGAACTGACCACCTGACCGTGCATGCAGTGATCACGTGGCTGGTCGTTCACTGATCACGTGATTATCATACGGTGATCACGTGACTGAGAGGCGCTGATCACGTGACTGTGCCGTCAGTGATCACGTGGCTGAGCAGGCACTGATATCGTGACTGAGCATGCACTGATCATGTGCCGGGAGCCGTGGAGGCCTTCCACTCTGGACAAAGGTCATGAGGAAGGAGGCTCGGCATACGCAAATGCGGGATCGAGCCTCAGGAGTCCACCCGGATGTTCTCGAGCATCACCCCCCCAAAAAAAACCGGAGTCTGCCTATTGTATTGCTTTGTGCTCTCACCTCTGATTTCACTGGGGGCTGTCCCCCACCACCATCTCGCTCTCTCTGTCAAAGAGTTAACTTAGAGCTCCAATTCATAAAGTTCCTTGTCATTCTTCCCTTTAACTTCCAGCTGAGTCTCCATCTGGAGCGCGGAACCCACCACGCTTACTAATTATGCCTGGGCTGCTAAGACCCACTCGAGAAGGTGTCTAGGGTGAGGCACCTTTCGCTATTCGAGAGGGCGCCTGTGGCCTACGTAAGTGGTGCAAACTTCTTGTCTTGAAGTTTGATTGGTCTTCCGCGTAAACCAAGCTACTCAGTCTCTTTTCTACACCGAATTTTCCTACTGAGCTCTCCTCATACTATTATTCTTGACATCTCTGATTAGCATATAAATAGTCGCCTAGGCCATCTCTCCTTCGAATACCCTGGATCAGTTGGGGCTGGTCCCCGGCAGGTGGCGACCGAACAGGGACCTCAGGAGGCGATACTCAAAGAGCTGAGCAGACACGAACCACGCAATCAGCAGGCAATAAGCATGGAGCTCAGCAGTGACGAATCATGCTGCTCAACTGGCAATAATCAAGCACGTGACCAGGCAGGAATCACGCAGCTCCGCTGGCAATTGTCAAGCAGATGAGCCGGCAGGAATCACGCAGCTCAGCAGGCCCTGATCACGTGACTCTGCAGGCACTGATCACGTGGCTGATCAAGTCCAGATCACGTGACTGAGCATGCACTGATCACGTGGCTATCATGCACTGATGACGTGACTGCGCATGCACTGATGACGTGGCTGATCGGGCACTGATCACATGGCTCATCATGCACTGATCACGTGTTTATCAGGCAATGATCAGTGACTGACAGGCGCTGATCATGGGACTGTGCACGCACTGATCACGTGGCTATCATGCACTGATCACGTGACTGCGCATGCACTGATGACGTGGCTGTTCGGGCACTGATCACGTGTTTATCAGGCAGTGATCAGTGACTGACAGGCACTGATCAGGGGACTGTGCACGCACTGATCAGGTGGCTGATCAGGAACTGACCACCTGACCACGCATGCAGTGATCACGTGGCTGGTCGTTCACTGATCACGTGTTTATCCTACGGTGATCACGTGACTGAGAGGCGCTGATCACGTGACTGTACCGTCAGTGATCACGTGGCTGAGCAGGCACTGATATCGTGACTGAGCATGCACTGATCATGTGCCGGGAGCCGGGGAGGCATTCCACTCTGGAAAAAGGTCATGAGGAAGGAGGCTCGGCATACGCAAATGCGGGATGGAGCCACAGGAGTCCACCCGGATGTTCTCGAGCATCTCCCCCCAAAAAACCGGAGTCTGCCTACTGTATTGCTTTGTGCTCTCACCTCTGATTTCACTGGGGGCTGTCCCCCACCACCATCTCGCTCTCTCTGTCAAAGAGTTAACTTAGAGCTCCAATTCATAAAGTTCCTTGTCATTCTTCCCTTTAACTTCCAGCTGAGTCTCCATCTGGAGCGCGGAACCCACCACACTTACTAATTATGCCTGGGCTGCTAAGACCCACTCGAGAAGGTGTCTAGGGTGAGGCACCTTTCGCTATTCGAGAGGGCGCCTGCGGCCTACGTAAGTGGTGCAAACTTCTTGTCTTGAAGTTTGATTGGTCTTCCGCGTAAACCAAGCTACTCAGTCTCTTTTCTCCACCGAATTTTCCTACTGAGCTCTCCTCATACTATTATTCTTGACATCTCTGATTAGCATATAAAGAGTCGCCTAGGCCATCTCTCCTTCGAATACCCTGGATCAGCTGGGGCTGGTCCCCGGCAGGTGGCGACCGAACAGGGACCTCAGGAGGCGATACTCAAAGAGCTGAGCAGACACGAACCACGCAATCAGCAGGCAATAAGCATGGAGCTCAGCAGTGACGAATCATGCTGCTCAACTGGCAATAATCAAGCACGTGACCAGGCAGGAATCACGCAGCTCAGCTGGCAACTGTCAAGCAGATGAGCCGGCAGGAATCACGCAGCTCAGCAGGCCCTGATCACGTGACTCTGCAGGCACTGATCACGTGGCTGATCACACACGATCACGTGACTGATCATGCACTGATCACGTGGCTATCATGCACTGATCACGTGGCTATCATGCACTGATCACGTGGCTGATCATGCACTGATCACGTAACTGATCATGCACTGATCACGTGGCTGATCATGCACTGATACCGTGACTGATCATGCACTGATCACGTGACTGATCATGCACTGATCATGTGACTGATCATGCACTGATCATGTTTGCTATCATACACTGATGATGTGCCTCTGGAGGCAATATACAAAGAGCTGAGTAGGCACGAATCATACAGTCAGCAGGCAATAATCATTGAACTCAGGTGTGAGGAATCATGCTGCTCAGCTGGCAATAATCAAGCAGCTGAGCAGGCAGGAATTACGCAGCACAGCTGGCAATTGTCAAGCAGATGACAGGCAGGAATCGTGCAGCTCAGATTGCAATTGTCAAGCAGATGAGCAGACAGTAATCACGCAGCTCAGCAGGCCCTGATCACGTGACTGAGCATGCACTGTTCACGTGGCTGATCACACACTGTCACGTGACTGATCATGCACTGATCACGTGGCACTCATGCACTGATCACGTGGCTGATCATACACTGCTCACGTAACTGATCATGCACATATCACGTGGCCATCATGCACTGCTCACGTGGCTGATCATGCACTGATCACGTGGCTACCATATACTGGTCACGTGATTCATCATGCACTGATCACGTAAATGATCATGCACTGTTCACGTGACTGATCATGCACTGATCACGTGACTGATCATGCACTGATCACATGGCTATCATGCACTGCTCACGTGGCTGATCATGCAGTGATCATGTAGCATCCATGCACTGGTCACGTGACTGATCATGCACTGATCACGTAATTGATCATGCACTGATCACGTGGCTCATCATGCACTGATCACGTGACTGATCATGCACTGATCACGTGACTGATCATGCACTGATCACGTGGCTATCATGCACTGATCACGTGGCTGATCATACACTGATCACGAGCCAGGTCATGCACTGATCACGTGACTAATCATGAACTGATCACGTGGCTATCATGCACTGATCACGTGGATTTCATGCACTGATCACGTTCCTGTCATGCACTGATCACGTGACTGATCATGCACTGATCACGTGGCATCATGCACTGATCACGTTGCTGATCATGCACTGATCACGTGACTGATCATGCACTGATCACGTGGCTGATCATGCACTGATCATGTAGCTGATCATGCACTGATCACGTGTCTATCATGCACTGCTCACGTGGCTGATCATGCAATGATCACGTAGCTAACATCTACTGGTCACGTGACTGATCATGCAAAGGTCACGAATTGATCATGCACTGATCACGTGACTGATCATGCACTGATCACGTGGCTATCATGCACTGATCACGTGGCTGATCATGCACTGATCACGTGACTGATCATGCACTGATCACGTGGCTATCATGCACTGATCACGTGGCTGAGCGCGGAACCCACCACGCTTACTAATTATGCCTGGGCTGCTAAGACCCACTCGAGAAGGTGTCTAGGGTGAGGCACCTTTCGCTATTCGAGAGGGCGCCTCCGGCCTACGTAAGTGGTGCAAACTTCTTGTCTTGAAGTTTGATTGGTCTTCCGCTTAAACCAAGCTACTCAGTCTCTTTCTCCACCGAATTTTCCTACTGAGCTCTCCTCATACTATTATTCTTGACATCTCTGATTAGCATATAAAGAGTCGCCTAGGCCATCTCTCCTTCGAATACCCTGGATCAGTTGGGGCTGGTCCCCGGCAGGTGGCGACCGAACAGGGACCTCAGGAGGCGATACTCAAAGAGCTGAGCAGACACGAACCACGCAATCAGCAGGCAATAAGCATGGAGCTCAGCAGTGACGAATCATGCTGCTCAACTGGCAATAATCAAGCACGTGACCAGGCAGGAATCACGCAGCTCAGCTGGCAATTGTCAAGCAGATGAGCCGACAGGAATCACGCAGCTCAGCTGGCAATTGTCATGCAGATGAGCCGGCAGGAATCACGCAGCTCAGCAGGCCCTGATCACGTGACTCTGCAGGCACTGATCACGTGGCTGATCAAGTCCAGATCACGTGACTGAGCATGCACTGATCACGTGGCTATCATGCACTGATCACGTGACTGATCATGCACTGATCACGTGTTTATCAGGCACTGATCAGTGACTGACAGGCGCTGATCATGGGACTGTGCACGCACTGATCACGTGGCTATCATGCACTGATCACGTGACTGCGCATGCACTGATGACGTGGCTGTTCGGGCACTGATCACGTGTTTATCAGGCAGTGATCAGTGACTGACAGGCGCTGATCAGGGGACTGTGCACGCACTGATCAGGTGGCTGATCAGGAACTGACCACCTGACCCCGCATGCAGTGATCACGTGGCTGGTCGTTCACTGATCACGTGATTATCATACGGTGATCACGTGATTGAGAGGCGCTGATCACGTGACTGTGCCGTCAGTGATCACGTGGCTGAGCAGGCACTGATATCGTGACTGAGCATGCACTGATCATGTGCCGGGAGCCGGGAGGCATTCCACTCTGGACAAAGGTCATGAGGAAGGAGGCTCGGCATATGCAAATGCGGGATCGAGCCTCAGGAGTCCACCCAGATGTTCTCGAGCATCTCCCCCCAAAAACCGGAGTCTGCCTACTGTATTGCTTTGTGCTCTCACCTCTGATTTCACTGGGGGCTGTCCCCCACCACCATCTCGCTCTCTCTGTCAAAGAGTTAACTTAGAGCTCCAATTCATAAAGTTCCTTGTCATTCTTCCCTTTAACTTCCAGCTGAGTCTCCATCTGGAGCGCGGAACCCACCACGCTTACTAATTATGCCTGGGCTGCTAAGACCCACTCCAGAAGGTGTCTAGGGTGAGGCACCTTTCGGTATTTGAGAGGGCGCCTGCGGCTTACGTAAGTGGTGCAAACTTCTTGTCTTGAAGTTTGATTGGTCTTCCGCGTAAACCAAGCTACTCAGTCTCTTTTCTCCACCGAATTTTCCTACTGAGCTCTCCTCATACTATTATTCTTGACATCTCTGATTAGCATATAAATAGTCGCCTAGGCCATCTCTCCTTCGAATACCCTGGATCAGTTGGGGCTGGTCCCCGGCAGGTGGCGACCGAACAGGGACCTCAGGAGGCAATACTCAAAGAGCTGAGCAGACACGAACCACGCAATCAGCAGGCAATAAGCATGGAGCTCAGCAGTGACGAATCATGCTGCTCAACTGGCAACAATCAAGCACGTGACCAGGCAGGAATCACGCAGCTCAGCTGGCAATTGTCAAGCAGATGAGCCGGCAGGAATCACGCAGCTCAGCAGGCCCTGATCACGTGACTCTGCAGGCACTGATCACGTGGCTGATCAAGTCCAGATCACGTGACTGAGCATGCACTGATCACGTGGCTATCATGCACTGATGACGTGACTGCGCATGCACTGATGACGTGGCTGATCGGGCACTGATCACATGGCTCATCATGCACTGATCACGTGTTTATCAGGCAATGATCAGTGACTGACAGGCGCTGATCATGGGACTGTGCACGCACTGATCACGTGGCTATCATGCACTGATCACGTGACTGCGCATGCACTGATGACGTGGCTGTTCGGGCACTGATCACGTGTTTATCAGGCAGTGATCAGTGACTGACAGGCGCTGATCAGGGGACAGTGCACGCACTGATCAGGTGGCTGATCAGGAACTGACCACCTGACCGGGCATGCAGTGATCACGTGGCTGGTCGTTCACTGATCACGTGTTTATCATACGGTGATCACGTGACTGAGAGGCGCTGATCACGTGACTGTGCCGTCAGTGATCACGTGTCTGAGCAGGCACTGATATCGTGACTGAGCATGCACTGATCATGTGCCGGGAGCCGGGGAGGCATTCCACTCTGGACAAAGGTCATGAGGAAGGAGGCTCGGCATACGCAAATGCGGGATCGAGCCACAGGAGTCCACCCAGATGTTCTCGAGCATCTCCCCCAAAACCAGAGTCTGCCTACTGTATTGCTTTGTGCTCTCACCTCTGATTTCACTGGGGGCTGTCCCCCACCACCATCTCGCTCTCTCTGTCAAAGAGTTAACTTACAGCTCCAATTCATAAAGTTCCTTGTCATTCTTCCCTTTAACTTCCAGCTGAGTCTCCATCTGGAGCGCGGAACCCACCACGCTTACTAATTATGCCTGGGCTGCTAAGACCCACTCGAGAAGGTGTCTAGGGTGAGGCACCTTTCGCTATTCGAGAGGGCGCCTGCGGCCTACGTAAGTGGTGCAAACTTCTTGTCTTGAAGTTTGATTGGTCTTCCGCGTAAACCAAGCTACTCAGTCTCTTTTCTCCACCGAATTTTCCTACTGAGCTCTCCTCATACTATTATTCTTGACATCTCTGATTAGCATATAAAGAGTCGCCTAGGCCATCTCTCCTTCGAATACCCTGGATCAGTTGGGGCTGGTCCCCGGCAGGTGGCGACCGAACAGGGACCTCAGGAGGCGATACTCAAAGAGCTGAGCAGACACGAACCACGCAATCAGCAGGCAATAAGCATGGAGCTCAGCAGTGACGAATCATGCTGCTCAACTGGCAATAATCAAGCACGTGACCAGGCAGGAATCACGCAGCTCAGCTGGCAATTGTCAAGCAGATGAGCCGGCAGGAATCACGCAGCTCAGCAGGCCCTGATCACGTGACTCTGCAGGCACTGATCACGTGGCTGATCAAGTCCAGATCACGTGACTGAGCATGCACTGATCACGTGGCTATCATGCACTGATGACGTGACTGCGCATGCACTGATGACGTGGCTGATCGGGCACTGATCACATGGCTCATCATGCACTGATCACGTGTTTATCAGGCAATGATCAGTGACTGACAGGCGCTGATCATGGGACTGTGCACGCACTGATCACGTGGCTATCATGCACTGATCACGTGACTGCGCATGCACTGATGACGTGGCTGTTCGGGCACTGATCACGTGTTTATCAGGCAGTGATCAGTGACTGACAGGCGCTGATCAGGGGACTGTGCACGCACTGATCAGGTGGCTGATCAGGAACTGACCACCTGACCGCGCATGCAGTGATCACGTGGCTGGTCGTTCACTGATCATGTGTTTATCATACGGTGATCACGTGACTGAGAGGCGCTGATCACGTGACTGTGCCGTCAGTGATCACGTGGCTGAGCAGGCACTGATATCGTGACTGAGCATGCACTGATCATGTGCCGGGAGCCGGGGAGGCATTCCACTCTGGACAAAGGTCATGAGGAAGGAGGCTCGGCATACGCAAATGCGGGATCGAGCCTCAGGAGTCCACCCGGATATTCTCGAGCATCTCCCCAAAACCAGAGTCTGCCTACTGTATTGCTTTGTGCTCTCACCTCTGATTTCACTGGGGGCTGTCCCCCACCACCATCTCGCTCTCTCTGTCAAAGAGTTAACTTACAGCTCCAATTCATAAAGTTCCTTGTCATTCTTCCCTTTAACTTCCAGCTGAGTCTCCATCTGGAGCGCGGAACCCACCACGCTTACTAATTATGCCTGGGCTGCTAAGACCCACTCGAGAAGGTGTCTAGGGTGAGGCACCTTTCGCTATTCGAGAGGGCGCCTGCGGCCCACGTAAGTGGTGCAAACTTCTTGTCTTGAAGTTTGATTGGTCTTCCGCGTAAACCAAGCTACTCAGTCTCTTTTCTCCACCGAATTTTCCTACTGAGCTCTCCTCATACTATTATTCTTGACATCTCTGATTAGCATATAAAGAGTCGCCTAGGCCATCTCTCCTTCGAATACCCTGGATCAGTTGGGGCTGGTCCCCGGCAGGTGGCGACCGAACAGGGACCTCAGGAGGCGATACTCAAAGAGCTGAGCAGACACGAACCACGCAATCAGCAGGCAATAAGCATGGAGCTCAGCAGTGACGAATCATGCTGCTCAACTGGCAACAATCAAGCACGTGACCAGGCAGGAATCACGCAGCTCAGCTGGCAATTGTCAAGCATGAGCCGACAGGAATCACGCAGCTCAGCTGGCAATTGTCATGCAGATGAGCCGGCAGGAATCACGCAGCTCAGCAGGCCCTGATCACGTGACTCTGCAGGCACTGATCACGTGGCTGATCGTCCAGATCACGTGACTGAGCATGCACTGATCACGTGGCTATCATGCACTGATGACGTGACTTCGCATGCACTGATGACGTGGTTGATCGGGCACTGATCACATGGCTCATCATGCACTGATCACGTGTTTATCAGGCAATGATCAGTGACTGATCAGGCGCTGATCATGGACTGATTCGTACGCACTGATCACGTGGCTATCATGCACTGATCA